>NC_088303.1:16831111-17134224 GCF_032854445.1 Liolophura sinensis | reverse complement strand
TTATCCGCTGAGTTGTATATTTTTGCAACACGTGGTTATTTTATTTATTGATTGATTTATTTATTGATTTATTTACTGACATTCGACACCACACTCCCGATATTTCATTTCCAACAACGGTAAGAGACATGCCTCCAACCTTTAAGTTAAAATATGTGTATAATCACATCTGTGATGTCACAGTCAGGAAAATCCAACAAAATGAACTCTATAGTTCACCTTGGTGAAGGTTTTGTCATATATCGTGCCATTTCAATGATGGTGCTAACAGATCTAATGATGAGCCATGCACCTGATGATGTTATCCATGATTTTTTTTTTTTTTTTTTTTTTGATTGGTGTTATACGCCGTACTCAAGAATATTTCACTTATACAACGGCGGCCAGCATTATGGTGGGTGGAAACCGGGCAGAGCCGGGGAAACCCACGACCATCGGCAGGTTGCTGGCAGACCTTCTCACGTACGGCCGCCAGCATGAGCTGGACTTGAGCTCACAGCGACCGCGTTGGTGAGAGACTCCTGGGTCATTACGCTGCGCTAGCGCTTTAACCGCTGAGCCACTGAGGCCCCTGTTATCCATGATGATGATAACAATGACATGCATATACCGATATGATGAAACCTATAACGATGACGCAGACGATGATTATAATGATGCTACTGACAATAGTGTAGTTGCTGAAGACTGACTGACTGATTAGTTTGTGTTCAACGCCGTACTCAAGAATATTTTACTTATATGACGGCGGTCATGTTTACGGGTCGAAAAAAAAAACGGAGTGAGCGGAGAAAACCAACGACCTTCGGCAGGTACCTGATAAACCTATTGATCTAAAGCCGCAGTCGAAAAAGGCCAAGGCTTGATAATAACAGTGATTAAGACAACATTTCATCATGTTGAGGAAGATGAGAAGGACGTCTTAGATGTGGCCCTAGTGCTGTGGTCATCGACTGGTTGATTCATTCATTTGTTCACTGACTGATTGGAGTTTTACACTGTACGAGAGATTTTTTTTCTATAAATGACAGCGGCTTGTTTTGTAGGTGGCAGAAAAGTGCCCGTAGCCATCCCTCAGCCTCTGGCAAGTAACCGAGTTCTACCTTCAGTTTGAGCTCCGTGTTTACACCCTGACTTAAATGTTTCTCGCAAGGCATTCATCCTTAACGTATCCGCTGGTTTAGCTGATGAATTGCATGATATAAACATGACGTGTACTGTTCAAGTGGTGTTTACCTGGTGTTCAAGTGGTGTTTACCTGGTGTTCAAGTGGTGTGTGCCGGATGTGCAAGTCATGTGTCCTAGGTGTCCTGGGTGTCCATGTAACATACACAAACTGAGCAGTTTTTCATTTCAGAACTAGTTGCTTCATTCTATTTCAACTTCAGCTCTCTTCAAAATGAGCTGTTGAGAAGTCCTCTTTGGCTTCAGTTAGGATGAGCCATAGAAAGTTGCTCCCGTCACACTTCTTCCCACTCCAACCTATGACACACCCGCGTATCGAAGCCGACAGAAGACCTGTCGCTATACCTTGTTACCTCGCTGTCTCATTTTGTATCACATGTACAAAGGTCGAGGACGTGAAGGGTCCTCTATCGGTTTCCATATACTCACGGTGCCAGGGCACTTGATGCCATCACGAGCTTCATATAAAACCACATCAATATCACGAATAGACATGGTTAATTTCGACAGCTCCAAAGAAATACACACAGATGTATACGGTGTCAATAATTTATCAAATTCCTTCTTAGAACTTCTTCGGCCTATTAAAATTTAATGGAATATATAGTTTTACAAGCCTAGCGCCTGCATGAATTAAGTGTTAAATGTGCGTTAATTAAGTATATTTTAAAATTTTAAAACCCATTCCAGCTGCAAAGCGAAAGTACATATGATGTAGTAAAATACTATATGCGGAGTGCGGATACATAATTTCAGATCACTGATTTTCTTTTGCATCAGTTTTGTCTGGAACGGCAAGTCAGACTGACAGAATTTGGAGTATTTGTAAATATTGCATAAAATAAGTAAATAAATAAATAAGGAGCAATAATAGTGGCAACTGACTGTGCTACATTTGTAATTACAAGAAAAGCGTGCTACATTTGTCATTACATGAAAGTAATCTGAACTTCATCAAGTGTTCAGTCCAATAAAGCCTAGCAGTTTGAACTGGTATACACACTGTATACGGGCAAATCCCGGTAGAGTATATATCAAACCTAAGTAATACACATTACCATTGCAAATGATCATACGACTATGTACTAGGTATTCTATTTACTTGAATGGTGTTTTACACCCTACTCAAGTATATTTCACCACGACTATCCGCAGGTTGCTGAGAGGCCTTCCCCACGTACAGCTGGAGAGGATGCCAGCATGAGCTGGACTTCAATTCACAGGGACCACATTGGTATGAGCCAGGTACACTCATTGCATACTTGCGTTATCAGGATGCATATCTGTATTACCATTGTCTGAGGTCAGTAGGCGTGCTTGAATTAGCATTACTGTATATACGAATACTTTTGCAGATTACATCATCCACGTGGACCCGCGTGAAGAAACATATATAGGAAGTAACGAGCATGTCAAATGCATAGTCTTCAGTCTTTTCCTTCAGTACTTCCCATGAAATGGCGCGACTTCGAGTGATTACAACTCGATTTTCATGTCAACAAGTATTTTTACATAATAGCATAATAAAAGCATGTGTAATTTACCGTACAAGCATTATAGGCCATACTGGCCATATAAACGTAGGCCTACGTGTAGCTAACTGTAATAAACGTGTGCATAATGATAATGTATTATTAGCTAGATGTACTGAGATGTAATAGGTTGATGTCCACTCGGCTATATGTAACGCATACATATATATTTGCGTTCACAACGCCGCGCGATATACATGTACGAGCCCAAATCTATATGCAACTTACCATTATCCCGTGCTGGGTTGTAAAGCACTGAGCACACGATCTGGTGCATGCGCTCAGGAAAATGGCAGCCCGATCGATGTGGTTTGGGTCATAGCATGAATTGACCAACAAGCCGACCGAATGAAGCCTATATGTAGCTCATGCGGATAGTCAGATCAACACTACACGCTGTACACTGCCAGACGATAGGACCCTTACAACAGCTGTAATGTCGCCATTACGGCGTATCTATCCTTCCTGCATTTTAGGCCTATATCTCTCACGCAGACCATCCATGCTCTGAATTATCCCACCGGCACACATGTATTGAGCTAAATATACACACAACCAAGCTACATGTAGGCCTATTTTGCATCCCTATGAATACAGTTGCTACCCATCACAGCCGTACTTTCGTACCAATTCTGCCATACGGTTGTACCTTTGTACCTTCTGGCCCTAACATGTTATGCGCCAGCTGTTAGAGTATAAGGCGCGACCTCCCTGTCATAGCGTAATTTCTGCCACCTGCCGAAAAAATTATCACAATTTACGAATTTGTTACACCTATCAATCGCGAGATAGCCCATTTTGTTATGGTGTCTGTTTTGCTTTATAGAAACATGGTTAGGAATTTCTCAATTGAAGGGAAAAAAGATAGCTTCTTCGGAAACAGCAATATCCATGAGCCCTAGCGATAATCGCGCTGAAACGAGTGTGAATCGAAATAAGAGCAAAAACAGTAAAAAGAAAAAAACAAAAAAAAAAAAACAAAGATAATTTTGCCGGTCCCATCCCCTTTGGACGAATAGATACGGAGTTGTACACGAAGGTCGTTGGAGACCACTTGACATCTACCAATATGAGTTACATAAACCTTGAGTTTGCCCTGCAAGATGCAGGCTTCTTACCTAAGGCGTGGTATTCTCCAAATTTCCTCCTTTCTTACAAAAGACGTAGTATTCTTCAAATTTCCCCCACGCATCCTTATAAAACTTAGTGTCCTTATATGTCCCGACCTCGAATAAATTGTGTTTAAACATCAATAAGTGAGTAATTGATTATAGCAGGATCAGAAAGACTTATTTGTGTTTTACGCCGTACTCAAGATTATTTCACTTATACTACGTCGGCAAGCATATGGTGGGATGAAACCGGGCAAAAACAAAAAAAAAAAAAAAAAAAAAAAACCCACAACGTTTGCTATGAATCCTGGATATACGAGTTCTTGTGGACATGGCAGTTCACTGAACGAATTAAATTCCCTCTTTCTCTCTTTATGACGCACATTTATCGAACCACTTCATAAAAGTTAACATTTACTAATTTCATAGGGATAGAAATAACTTTTAAGCCTCTATAAGCCGCAAGTAAAACTAATACGAAGTAAGTATGACGCACAACCCCATCAGCTTTAAAACCTTTGCACTGGACACACTAGGAAACTGAACGTGCAAAATAATCAGGTAAAAAAGTAACCTTAATGGAACTTCTCTTATTGCAAATTTACAAAATATGTAATTAAGTTGTGAAATACAGCTTTATAACCTATTTTAGCAATACATAACTCTGAATGTCGAAAAAATGGAAGTAGGTATATCGTAGTCAAACCTTTTAAGCACGTTTGGAGCTATAAAACACGGATATTGTTATAAATGTATATGAAACTGAGAAGTCTTCCTATAACGCGCCAAGCTGAACCACTAATGAAGATATTCAAGACTTGAAACTTGCGGTTTTCAATCGGCTGGGATAGAAGTCACCAATCTGATTGAATCAGCACAAGTTTAAATTGGGAAGTTCTTTATTCCTGTAACATGAAGCTTAATACCTAATTTCGAATCAATTTATGACTGATTTATTCAGACTGTTTCTAGTCAGTCTCATGAAAACCTGAAATCTAATCATGTCGATATTAACCACAATTCCACATCTGAAATCCCACTGAAATGCAGCTCCACAGTGTATATGTTTACAATAAATTAACCATGAAAAATACGCAACACAGTATGCTGTGCCAAAATTGTGTGCTTACACAGTTTTGATCCAATCGATCAAATGTGACAAATGCGACATGTTTTGTGTGTAATGGGAACGGGCGTATCTTTATTCATTTATTTATTTATTTATTTGATTGGTGTTTTACCCCGTACTCAAGAATATTTCACTTATACGACGGCTGGCAGCATTATGGTGGAAGGAAACCGGGCAGAGCCCGGGGAAAACCCACGACCATCCGCAGGTTGCTGGAAGACCTTCCCGTGTAGGGCCGGAGAGGAAGCCAGCATTAGCTGGACTTGAACTCACAGCGACCGCATTGGTGAAAGGCTTCTGGGTCATTACGCTGTGCTAACTAACTAAGTCACGGAGGCCCCCTGAACGGGCATATCGTCCTATAGGAAAACCAAACGAGCCTGCCAGGTAGCCGATATAGGGCAAATCACAGGACGAAAAAGCAGGATCTCAGAAGATGTTGGGTAGCTGTATAAGATCTACCATTAAAGATAGATTCTAAATTTAAAATTTTTTCCATTCTGGATTCCTACACGTTTCGCTGTTCGAAACATGCCTGCCAGCAAAAACATGACAAATTGAAATAGATAAAACAGCATTTCAAATAAAGTATTCATTCGAAAGAAATATAACGTTACTCACAATTTTTTTTCTGTTTGCATAAATTATGGCATTATTCATAATTCCATTATATGGAAAGAGATTTTCAAATTTCTTTCACATCCCTGATTTATTTCTCAATACAATGCTTTGTCCTCAATTTCTCAAAGCCGTGATCTTAACCGATTTTCTTAATTCAACGAAATCTGCCCCAACCATGCCAACAGTCATTCGACTTAAGCTGAATGTTATGGGTTCAGGGGAATAATTTACGCCCGAACAAATATATTCCTATTTTGTTGTAGATACTGGCAATCTAGAACGATGTCAACCACCCTTGGATGGATGTATCAATCAAAAATTAAAACATGCATCACATTCTAAACAACTGGAGTTCGAACATGAAGTCAACCCTGCAAGTACCAATACAGTGAACATAAAGAAATTAGCAATCTGGTAACCACGGTAACAGCGGAAATGGGCAGATGTGAGGTGCAACTTAGGGTGACTTTTCTATATATCCGGCAAACTAAAACCGCAGTTGTAGCCTGGCAACAGTCATATTTTATGTATACAGTATATGTAGGAAATGACAATCTAATCTAATTAGGTGGGTGCATAGGTGTCGATAGGTGTAAGATGCACTATACCCTGACCTCTGTGTACGTATTCAAGAATTAAAATTGCACATGAAAAATTAAATTAAAAGATCCGAGTGCGGATGAACAGATTGGTAAAATCGTCATATCATACTTAATACGCTCCTTCTTTTGGCGGGTATTGATTCATTTATTTACATGCATTTTTTCTTTTGTTGTTGTTCTTTAACGCAATACTCGGAAAGATTAACTTCTATGATGGTGGTTTGTTTTATGGGTGGAGAAAACCTGATTGCCCGACGTAAACTTCCCACGTGTTACATACAGGTACAGTGTATGCACAAAGAAAACTTTTTCTTGGTTGCCGGGGGCCTCCGTGGCTCAGTCGGTTAGCGCCTCTCACCAATGCGGTCGCTGTGAGTTCAAGTCCAGCTCATGCTGGCTTCCTCTCCGGCCGTAAGTGGGAAGGTCTGTCAGAAACCTGCGGATGGTCGTGGGTTTCCCCCGGGCTGTGCCCGGTTTCCACCCACCATAATGCTGGCCGCCGTCGTATAAGTGAAATATTCTTGAGTACGGCGTAAAACACCAATCAAATAAATAAATAAATTTTCCTGGTTGCCAGTGGGATATCATCCTACTTTTCCGGGCAACCCTCAAAACTCTCATTAGCATAGCTCTCAAATGGTGTATAACTAGTAACTCAGTTATGAAATTAATTCTAAGTCAAATACTGTACTCAGTTTCCATTTAATATTCCTAAAACATTAGTCTTCAGCTTTTGTAGGTCAAGATTACAAACTTCCCTGAACTTTTACTCAGTAAAGCTGGTCGCTGTTGTTTAAGTGAAAATATTCTTGTGTTCGGCGTAAAACTCCAATCAAATAAGTTAATATAAGACACCATTAACACGAGTTTATTGTGAGAAATATACTTAAGCTAGGCCCAGTCTTATGTGTCAAACACAAACACAACTCGTCTGTGTCATGATGGCATTTAATGGCATTTTAAACACATGAACGGTGAATACAACAAGAAAACTGATGGTGCTTTTTCTTCTACATCCAAGACTTGATCATTATTAGTCATAGACACATATGTAGGCCAAGTTGTGGCTAGCACGTTCTCTCTGTACTGTAACCCTCATGATACAGCACGTAGGTTTATTCACGGTCAGTCATAAAGAAAAAGCCAATTGTCAGCTTTCTGTATTCGGAGAAGAATTAATTCCACAGATTATAAATAAATTCTCTGCCAATCTCCTCATTTTCCCTCCTTCTCATCTTTGTATTTGTAATGTAGCTCCTTCACATCTGTCTGGGACACTTTGATCCAGCCCGTCTCCTTCATGTGGTACACTGTGACGGATAGAGAACAGGTCAAATATAAACAGCAGGCCACTTAACATGTAAATAGTCAAATGACTATCACGCTTTTGAAAATGTGAAAGATATTAATCTGGGTCTATCCTTCTGTTATGATTTATTTTCATACAATGACAATTCCTGATATTCTCAGATTTTGTTAAATTTGAGGTCCAGGTTAATTCCGTGTAACTTCAGATCAAAATCAAAATCTAGCCAGAAGTGCTTAAATTTTGCATATTTAATTATTAGCTTGATTCTGATTTGTTGTCGGTTTCCAAGAAAAAAACTGTTGTCCAATTCTGATAAAATTTTCAGAACAGACTGATGTTGCTATTATATGAAGATTGAAACCAGCTTGATGCATGCTTTAGTTTCTGAATTATTTTGTTTTATTTTAAGTAAAAGTATCAAAGTTCTTACAATCAACCCAAGGCTATGGCTCAGAGAAAAAAAACAACCCTCCACCTCCACAAAATTCAACACCCAAACAAAAGCACAGGAAAGATTATAGATTAAAATGGACTGGAGCACAGAAATCCACGCAACATATATATATTATATATATATATATATATATATATATATACTTACAGTTTACGACACCACCACTGTAGGCATCTCTGTGAGTGGCATGATAGATTGACCTCTGACCCAGGTCATAGGCTTCCTCCACAGTTAAGTCCCACCGATGACCACTGTCCAGCACACCATAGGCATATGGGGAGCCTGATCCCACGGAGAAGAGCATGTTGGTCAGCCTGGTACCATCACTGTCCACGTAGTACAAGCCTGGTCCCTGAAAACAGGCCAGATATCGCATATTTGTAATGGATTGGATAGATTGACAGCAAAACACAGAAGCTGCTTGGCAGGGGTTTCTGTAATTGGTAAAGGTTATTTAGTCCCACTGAATACACACTTACATGTCCAGGAGTTTGGAATTATGACACTACACATTGAAAATCGGTGCTATAACAAATACTGCAAGAACAATGGAAAAACCGTAAGGCTCAATCGTTTAACACAAAGGGAAGCAAATCTTATATCCTATGAACAGCAGTGCCCTCTGCCTGCTTAAATAACAATTCCAGCCAGGGTTATTCATGACCATGTATCTTTTACTGAAATTACTGGTATACATATCACTGTAGGCAGAAGGCAATACTACTGTTCCATGGGTTATAAAATTTGCTTCCCTTTATTTTATTCATTTATTTGATGCGTGTTTTACATCATACTCAAGAATGGAGCCAAGGATTAGGGTTGGGGGAAGCTGCTTCCCTTTTAAAACCATAAAATTCTTTTCCATCTATAAAACTTCATCTGCTTCTCCTTTCGCCAAGAAGGGATATAAATTATTACCCATTTATTTATGTTATTTTGGATTTTCATTATATTTTATTACATCATCAGTAATTTTTGTGATATGCACAATTCAGCTGTATATACACGAATGTTCATGATTAATGTAAACATGAAAAAGCTACATACCCTTTTGTCCCAGCCACAGATCATTGTGCCCTGAAATATCACACAAAAACATGACATTTCTTTCAAGAATTTCAACAAGCTACAATATCACAGAGGTAAGCACTGACTTCTTACAACAGCATTTTATCAGTCAGTGCTTACAGTTTAACAGTTTAGTTCTCAACTGATACTTGACTATAGATTTGGAACTATTGGACGTACAAACTCCATGACAAATTCGAAAACAGTGCATGTTTAGACATAATGTTAGCTGATGATTTCTGTGAGTTTCATGAGTGTTCCTATCTGGCCAATACATTTTAGTTCTCAATATCACATGAATTACATGTATGTTTTCAACATGTTTCAATTTATAACATAATCAATGCAAAATAGATGGAAATCATCAAAATTTATTCAGAATGTTTTTCATGTACTTGCTGAAATGTTTTACTATCACCTGCAACATTTCCAAATATTTACAGTATTACACTTTGCTTACACATATGCTAAAACTCACCATTGACAGACCCATTCCTTTGTAGTTATAAACTATATTAGCTAGAAGCTTTGAAGCTGCTGCTACAGATATCCTCTCTTTGTTTCTCAGTTCATATATTCTGCAACATGAAAAAAACATAACAAATAATTTCATAATTTCCACACTAGGTTTAACCCCAGCTTAGGACAGGGAACTTCAGAGATTCACAGACCTCTTTCTATGGGCCTTAGGGCAACAACTTCAAGTACCCAGTAATGAATAGATCCCACAAGGCCATTTAGTTCATTTTCAAGGGCCGGTTGGTTTACTTGAGGCACTACACTTTACTCTGTCCCACTTTGGGAAGATATTCATTTAAGTACAGTGATAATTTAAAGTTTAACTCATACATTCTGGCAAACGTATGCCAGTCAATGCCATCTGTACATACCTGCATTGCTTGGACAATACCCTCTCCCAGTAGGAGCAGTCAGCAGCTCCTCCAGCCATTGTACCCAGCAAGTAGGGGTTGATCTCTATGACCTTCTTCACAGTCTGGGAGGCTGAAAGCACATCAACAATAGATAAACTGTAAAACTATTAATTATCAATTTCACTATGAATTTGTTGTGAGCCTACTTATGTTCAAGCTTACTTCATCAGTATGATTACCCTCTGGGCCTTTGTCATGGACAGAACATATCAGTTATAATATGGTAGCTGCACTGTCAAACATCACGTATAGTCACATGTGACATCAAGACACATAGTGTCAAGGTTACTTGTGCTACCAATAATAAATCAGTATGTCTTGATATCAGAGCCTTAGGTATAACTAAGCTTCATGTATTCAAAATGAAAACTTACCTATGTAAGGCCCAGCGGTAGCTCTGGAGTCAACAGCTACAATTACACCATGTTGAAATTTGAAAGCTAGGGTTGTTGTTCCATGGTCAAAGTGGATTTTCACATCAGTGTCTCCCTCAGTAAAATGCCTTAAATGTTCAACTGGCTGAAATATTAATAATATTTTATCTCACATAAGGGCTGGAAAAATTAGATTTTCAAGCTGGCCTACTCCAGTTACTTGTCAATAAATTCACAGTCCCAATGAGAGAAGCATAGAACTGAATTTTATAAAAGCACATGTCCCAGGGCAGCAATTAGTTCAGCTATGGTTGACACTAGCTATCTGATCCTATTCTGGGCGAGTAAATGTGTGTTAACTTTGAGCCCTGTTACATCCTGAAAATAAAAGACTGGAAATCTATTAGTCCAAATGATTATGAAAAATGATATTAATCATTACGGTTCCAACATTATTGTCAGGTCATTCCCTGAACCAGTTTTAAACTACATGTAATACTGATTGCTCATTAAGGTACAATGTAGTTCCAGCCTGTTTTACTTATCAATTTATAATCAAGAAATGGTTATGGCTAAATCCATCAAAGAACAAACAAAATTGCAGCAAATACATGCACTTGTAAAATCCAAAAAGCCAGCATATACCTTGCTAGAAGCTCAAATTTATTTCTCAGTTTGTTGGATTGAATTGTGTTAGGTCATCAGAGACTATGTTGGTAAGGTGTGAAGACGTGTACATGTATGTTCTAATCTAATGCAAACTAAATGGGTGACAATGAATTTTCTTGCAAGAACAAACATGTAAAAATGAGCCAAATTTCAGTACGTGGAGGCTTGTGCTTCAAAATGTTTTGTTCAACACAATGCAACCATAAAAAAATTACAAATTTAACATCCAAATATCACTATTTTAGATAGGGACAAACACTGTTAAATGTACTTTATCAGTTTAGAAACTTTTCCTTCTACATGCATCTGTACTCATTCTCTGAAGAGAAAGAAGAACAAGACCAAGCATAAAGTGTGTGCTTTTCAGAAGTGAACGCAAGCGTCAGAACTACTCATATAGAGATTAAGCTATTAAACAGGAGTGTTTTAATCCTTCTTAAGATCACTCATCACCACATCACTGTTGTTGAGGATTACATTGACTATAAGGCCTGACTGCTTTACACCCTTGAGTTTTGGCCTGCAGTGCTGACAAGTTTCATTTCACATTCTTAGTATGAGTTAATACAATCAGTCGACATATTATCAACTCAGCATAACATGTAATGAGACAACAATCTCAAATTTAATTCTGGCTATAGGCGGTATATCATGGTCTAACATCTTTAACTCTTACATTTCTTGTGTTGAATAATTTCATTATATTCGTTTAAAAACAAAAATGAATTTCACTGCAAGAAAGACTTGAGTATCGCTTTAGTCCGTTGTCTAAACCTCTCGTCTTTCAAGTTACTGTTTTGATTAAGTGAATCATATTCTACCTACATGTATTTATTCAACTGGCTGACCGTTTATTCATAAACTCCAATAAATGTCCAGAAGCGCTCGACAGACTTTTAATACGAGAATATACCATTATTGTTTCATAACGAAATGAACACGGCAAGCACCTGTTGCCTGATATATTTTTTGCACTTGACATTTCTGGTAAATATTATACAGAGTGACCAGTATTTGTCATCTACTTCCAAACATACAATCACGCACACTCAGCTCTGATGGCTGACTGGCAGGTGTTGTTGTACTGGGTCTCTCAGCACACAGTGGTTTACACGCCAAACCTCCTGCAGTGTGCTATGTGTCTTACAGGAACAGGATTACCCCAATCCCCCCGTTTGCCTGTCATGGATCCAACAATAACTTCTTCGTAAGGTTGCGAAAAAGTCGCGGAAATAGGGTAATACCAATGAATGTCAAACGATGAAAGCCAGCTATATTAATGAGTTTTATCGTGTGGGTATAAAATGGTGCGCCACCTCTACACTAGCTGAGTCTGTCATAAACACAGTGGGATTTGTAGTGTGTATATAACTAAATTCTCAGAAAAGAGGCGAAATGAAGTGCGTTGTTGTTGTTGCACTTTATGCTTCATCATGCTGAGTAACATGTACGATATTTACTACTGAACAGAAATCGTTACTTACGTCAAAGTTGCGGGGCAATGAAAACTGCTCTAAGGGTTCAAAGGACCCACTTGCAAGGCTTTTCAATTCACGTGGGAATGGAGCCAGGAGAGAAGTACTGCGTTTCCCCAGACTTCGAGTATCCATGCCACACACATCGGCAAGAGCCATTTTGCTTCTGTGGACACAGTGAAATACTTTGTCTGGTTTTCATTGGTGAATAATTGAAAAATAAATTTTCAAATATATAACAATAAAATTATTTTTAAGTAAACATTTATATGCTCAGCATCGAAAAATATTGATTATATATGTATATAAAACTACCAATTATTGTGTCACAATTTATCTGGTCCGCTTGACCGGAACTAATGGTGGTAAAATATGGTCTGCTCAAGGTGGACGAGCCGAATTTCATGCAACTCTGATACGGTGGCGTGGAAATGAAAGACTTGGTGTTATCCATTGTTTCTGTAGTTGCTTCGCTGATATTTGTGTTTTTGTTTATTGCTTTCGGTGAGTATCACTCTGGATGCACATGAAGCTTCGTTATGGCCTTTGACGTGCTCTCTGTGCATTACACAGGCGTCAGTTTTCGCAGTGTTATGTGTAAAAATGTAGACGTAGGCAGTATGAGCAGTTTTACATGATGTGTTAATGATATGATTGCTGAAGTATGTAATCCATTTATCATGGTTGAAAGTAGGTTTTAATAAAGATATCAGACTGCAGGTAGACTCCATTCCAAAGCATTAGCACAGCCACATGTATTTTTGGTTCAGTCAGACTCAGAACCGGTTAGTTGATTATGGTGATCACTCCGTTAACATCGATTTACGTGAGGAAATTTTTAATGTGCATGTGAAGATGCAGTAAATGTTGTTTACTGTCGATCCGATACATTAGAAGTACTTTCTATCAGTAACTTGCCCATCTCTTCATGTTACTCGATTTAAGAGTTACATTCCGCAACTAGTGTGGATTGAAGAGAGTAGGACCTTTATTACCACTCCTGCTTGTATAAACTAATTACAGAGTCCAAATTTTGTTGAAATTCACAAAAATATGCCTTCTCTCTTGTCAAAGTAACACTCTGCTGTCATGGATGTCGACCGTACTAATGTGGCAGAACAAAGCGCTAAAAAATTCATCGAAATCGACCTAACAAGAGAGAACCATGCAACCAGTCTTAAATGGCAAGTTTGGCAATGGTTTCTTCAGTCATCATGAAGGTAAAATAGAACAATTTGCCCAGTCAGTCAAGAGAGAAAAGTCAGCTTTATAGGTTTCAGTCAAGAGTGGCCTCAGATACAGTCTGGATTTTGGATGCACAGCATGATTTTGAAGAGACAAAAGTCAACACTTGTTCAGATTTTCTGCATATAACTAAATGGGTGATTAAAAATATCCTTTTCTCGTTAATCCATATGAGACATGGACATGCAGTCGTTTTAGAATGGATTTAGTGTCCCACTTTGTTCTGCAAAGCCCACCAGTGGACCAGCTGGATTTTTTAATTCATCAGTTAAACTTTGAGGCATGTAAATATCAGAAATTGTTAAAAATAGATCTCAACATTTAATTTAATTGAACTGTAGTAGGTCACATGACATTTCAAAATGGCTATCCCAGCAGTTAATATGACCCCAAGATATCGAGTTTGAAGGTAGTAAGTTAAGATGATAGTATTCAAGATTTAACAGGAAAATGACATAGACAGTGAGCCTCAGGACATGAGTTTGATTACAGTGAATGGGAAGAAGTTGCGAGTTTGAAATCCACACCCATCCACAGCCAACTGATACAGATCTAATGCTGGCTCAAGAAGATGCACCATGTGTTTTGAGAATGAGGGATGGACTCATTGTTACAATAAATGTCAGAATTTTATGATGGCATTCATATCAGGAATTTTGTATTAATATTATAATGCAAAGTATGCATGACTAGGCAATGTGCTCCCAACCATGTGTTTACTGCAAGAGTTAATAACAAATATGTAAAGTAACACCTGTTAGTGAAATACTGATGTTTTACTTCAATGTGAACAATAGGTCTAAATGCAATGTGCACATAAATGTACTTTTTTCTCTCTCTCTCTGATATTTGCAGGCTGGTACATTGTGTGGAAAGTTTTCCTCAGTAGGTTCAAGTTTGTGAGAGAACTTCTTGGCACAAATGGAAATCAAGGTGAAGAAGGTGAAAGAGACAGGAGAATAAGACGACAACGGAAACACAGACTGGATTAACAGCTGACTAAGAATTCTTCATATTGCTGAATTGGTCTCAAATGTCATGATGAAAGCTGAATTGGAAGTCTTCTGCAGCATGAATAATGTGTATATAACAGGAAAATGTCAGAATATCAACTGCAAGAGGTTTCCTGGTTTGTCAGCCATATTTTCACCAGGAGAAAGACAGTGGCTATATTTTTGAAGACTGCGAGTATAAATGTCTGGTAATGCTCCTGTTTTGTGATATGTAAATGCCAAATGAAGATGAATAATTGAACAAGAAGACATTTATGGCTTTGTGTTTTCAAGGAAAAATCATCATTCATGACTCAAGAAGATAAGAAGCCACTGAATAAAGACTCACAGGTCACAGACCGTGTGCGGATATTGACAAACCATTGATTGTGTGAACTCCATTTCATCAGTGGAATTCATTTGCCTCTCATTTTTTCAGAAACTGAAACTGAATCACACATTTAAAATTGTAAAAATTATAACATTGTATTTATTGACCACACTGCTGTAATGCTCATATAACATAGGATTACAGTCTGTTGTTTGCAAAGGAAATCTATCATTTGAATAGTTTAGACCATTCAGAGGTTTTTTATTTTAGGTTTTTTTTTTTTTAGGCTGAGAATGGAAACATGATGTGTGTGTTTTTGAAAGGAGTTGTGTCAGTCATGAAAAGCTTTATCCTCAACTAAAGATATGGATTTATTTGTTGATATCCACGTGGAATTATGTTTCAGTGTCTGGACTGGCATGCAGAATCATTTGAAATTACGAATGTAGTGGTCATGTTTGAAATTAGTCATTTATATATTAAAAAGATCACAAGAAAAGTTAGGTATATGTTTGAGGGCAGTGTGTTGTTGTCGTAGAGTTTTATCATTAATATGGTAACATTGCCTTCTGGCTAGTAGATATACCCATCACCAATCATGATATACCAATTAAATCCATATTATAAATGTGCTGTGACATGAATTTTTACTGCACCGTATTTTATGTGTTTACAATGAACGTATAAATCTTTAAATAAAGTATGAAACATTTTTATGATTGAATATTCTGAATGATTTTGCTTTGAAATTCTGACCACATACCCACATGTTGTACCTTAATAATAAGGTTTTTAACTACTGTTAAACAAGTTTCCTTTCCCACTGCTTTGAAGTTCCATGGGGAAGCAAATAAAATGGAATTCAATAACCGTGCAAGGGAAGTAACTCTTATTCGCAAGCTTCTAACAGTGAAGTGTTGTCTCCTTTGGTTAATTTCTTCCTTAGAAGCATGGCGGGTGCTTTTCCTTACAGAACATGTACCTGAAATATGATTCGTGTCCCTTGGAATGTCCTGACTTATACAACCAAATATGTAAATCTAACCCCTTGTTAGAGATGGACTATAGAGGTATACTTACCTTGGGTCCCTTTCAAGACATATTAAAATGTATTGGAAAAGTAGAAGTGTCATAGACACCTAACTCTGCGATTTGAGCGTGTAATATATTTTGACTTTTTGATGTATTACTCGTACACGTACAGGTATATATGTTAACCCTGGCCAGTTTATTGTCATATGGCCCAAAGCAGTCCACATGTGTGACGACTTCGTTTACAACTCCTCAAGTACTCAGATTCGTAACGAGTATTTACCCGGAAGAACTGTTAGGGAGACCTCGGACTGATGAAGTTAGGAATTTCCGAGGAACTGTTGTGTTGCTTGGACATCAGTGTAGAATATAACATACAAACCGTATAAAAATATGTATGTTTAAAAGATGTATACATAGTAAGACATATATAAGTAATATCGGAGCCAGCCATGCGTTTCGCAGATTTGTCGTGAGGTTTGTATCTGTGTTTGCCTATTTATAC
Organism: Liolophura sinensis; assembly: GCF_032854445.1. Classification (NCBI taxonomy): domain Eukaryota; kingdom Metazoa; phylum Mollusca; class Polyplacophora; order Chitonida; family Chitonidae; genus Liolophura; species Liolophura sinensis. The sequence goes on along the minus strand of NC_088303.1, from coordinate 17,117,657 downwards.
ATTTAATTTGCATAGTGTCAAGTCAAAACTATGAAAACACAAATCTAGATAAGTGATATTGTATGATATAAACAGCTATCTATCACTATCTAACATTATGTAGAAAGAGTTCCGCTCAGTGGACAGCTCAACATAGGTATTACAAAACATGTTGAAGGCAGTCATTGACTGGTTGGGCACGCTTGACTGCAGTACTTCAGTACAAAGGGAGGCAAATACAGCTGTGGCAATGCGCGTGGGCACGCTTGGTTTGTCGCCTCGTGTGTCCGTCGAGCAGCCAGCACCAGTTAACCCTTTCGCCTTGATGCAGCTTGTCACGCAAATTGGCTGTAGTGGGAAAAGAGGTTTTGAATTTCCAGCCGGCAGGCGCTCGTTTTCTGCTTAAATAACGCCACGGGGAATCGCTGGACTAGTTTTCCAAATTGTCCCCCAAAAAACAGCATCTTGTTTCATCTGTGTCTAGTTCCGATCTTTCATTACACAGTAAACATGGGAAGAACTAGGCGACGAACTTCAGAGAATGGATCAAGCGCGGAGGTGGCCGCCAGCACCAGCCACTCTGGGGATGGACCCCTCCCTAAGCGACTGAAAACCGCACCGTAAGTACCACCATGGTTCAGTCATTTACCACAGATGTTTTAGTTTTACTACTAAACTCAATGGCTGAAAGAAAAGCCTCGGGCTTATGAAGTTCACCTGAACTGGCCCGTTAGATGGACCATGTGAACAGGTCTATATGTATGTGTGTATAGTTGTAGGCTAACCAGGTGTGTAATGCTCTATGTCATATTGCTCGCTAATGATCTCTTGGTTCTCAATGGTTACAAGATCATTTAATACTTTTGTTTCCCAGATTAAATGCTTTGTTTCTGAAATACACCATGTAAACTTTCCATAAAATGCACTCTGCAGGTAGGAGCAAAACTGCTAAACTAAATATGTAGGCCTACTAAACAGTTTATTCCCTAGGGCTCCTCTCTCCATGCTGGTCGTATTCAGGTCGAGTGGAATATTCTTGATTATGGCGTAAAACACCAATCAAATAAATAAATAAATAAATAAGTAAATAATCAAATACTTAACAGTTTGGTTAAGAAAAAAGTGAATAGTAAGGTGACTGCTTAAGTAATGCTAAAGGTAACTGTCTCTATAAAGCCCAAACGAGAATAGACTAAGCAGAATAGACTAAATGCCGGATACCGGTATATTCAGGTTAAATCGGAGAGAAGACGGCTTCCATTTCCGCCGATCTAACGGATTAATCTCTTTCTGATTATACGGAATGCAGTCCGTCATCGCACCGGGAACCGATTTGACGGAAGAATTTTTCTTAACTTCCTCTGAAGTTAGTTTCTCCTACAAACTTGGTGTATTTCAGTGGAGTTTATTTTAGCGATCTAGTGAAAATTAGGATTATGTCTCATAAACCTTGTTTTTAATTCATTATTTTCCTGTAAAGAAATGTAAGGGATGTTCCGCGAGTGTCACGAGAGTTCGCCTGTAAACCCAGATATACACGGACGATGCAGATATATGGAAATACCGTATACCCTAAATTACCTAACATTTTGTCCACAAAAGTGTATTTTTAGGCAAATAAATCTTACAAAATATTATTTTTGTTACTGAAACTTACAATTTTCCAGTAGAATATTACTCTATGTTCCAAACCCCAAAACACCTGTCTAAAAGGTATAGAGCTCTCACAATCCGGGAAAATGGGCATGTTAGTCATGGACGAAGTTTGTGGTCATTTAGGGCATATGTATGAATAAGGAACCTTGAAGTTCTGATTTGAAATAAATTACGTGTTGATTTCAAGTTATTTCCTGATAAAATATGTTGCCGTATAAAAATAGTTACTTCACATGGTTGAGCTTGTATAGGACGATACATTGTCTGCCCTGGGGGCATTTCATGTGTATAGTATGTGTGCATGCCATTACCAACAATGGGCAAGTACACCAGCTGGTATGCAGATTGTGGAGATTTTCAGCTAGGGCCGGTTATGTGTGTTATCCTAAAAGATTGATGTAATCTGAACGTAAATGAGACACTAAGTAACCCGCGATATCACTGTTACAAAAAACAATGCAGGTTCTTTCCCACCCCCCACCCCGACTCCCAGAACTCTGCACCCCCGTTTTGCAGTGTCAATATATTACATGCAGGTACATTTTTATCTTCAGCCTGCGATAAAATGTATGACAGTCTAGTTGTTACAACATGAGGATTGATACAGAAAATGAGGATCGATACAGACTGTTGATTAAAGTGCTTTCCGTTAAGCATTCTGTGTACACCATGTAATTATGTACACTCAAAAAATTAATCTGTTAATTTTAACAGAAATTCTGTTGTCTGAGCGATGCCAGAACGTATTCTGCTATTGCAGCAGATTGTTATGTTAAATGTAACACACACACATTCTATTAATTCAACATAAATATTCACAACCTGCGGATGGTCATGGGTTTCCCTCGGGATCTGCCCGGTTTCCTCCCACCATGATATTGGTCGCCGTCGTATAAGTGAAATATTCTTGAGTACGGCGTAAAACACCAGTCGAATAAATAAATGAAATAAATATTCAATTAGAGTAACAGGATATTATGTTGAATATGACACAACATTGCGTCATAATAACACAATCCATTCCTTCATCACTCAGACAACAGATTTTCTGTTGAAATTAACAGAATAATTTTTGAATGTAGTCACAAAACCTTAGACTGAAACGACTCTTCCAAGCATACACCGCCGTACAGCAGCATGATTATCACGGGCCAGATACGTAAAAAGTAATGAATTTTTAAGCAAAAGCCAAATTTACAAATAAATTATATGTAGCGGTAGTTTTTCATTTTGACCAGCAGAATAACCTCAATGTATTTTGAAATCACCTTTTTGACCAAGAAAGAAAAATTCACAAACCATAGTTTTCACTCATGAAAACTTCCATGTTACGCAGAGGTGGAGAAGAGGAGACCAGCATGCCTTGTATTGCGACAGTTAAGGTTATTGCTTTTTCTAAGCTTGCACTTTGTGCAAGTTTATCACTGTTGTTGCCTTTCAACGCTTTTAAGATACATGCACCGTACTATAGAGGCCTGCTGGATGCCCTCTGCATGATGGTCAAAATATAAACGTTGGGCTACGAATACCTGGACTGCTTTGTGCAGAGTTGCTATATCGAATAGCACAAAAAACCACCTCTTGTTAAGGAGATTTCACTTATCACAACGGTGGTCAGGATAATGTCCTGGAAACCTGACTGAAGCATGAGGAAACCACCACTCATCGCCTGTTGTATGATAATTTCCCTGCCTTAAGGCCTCAGCCTAACTAGCGGTCTCTGGATTCAAACATGCATCTACATGTATATTAGTCAAGGCAAGTTATCTTCAAGGCGAATCCATTAGACAACTCGGTCAGAGGTGGTCCTGAATAAAACCATATATATCAAAAGACAAATGACAATTGAGCAGTGGAAATAAAGGGTTCGTGGAAAGGTTCTATAAAGCAAGCTCTATACGATATATACATATATATATATTATACACACACACACACACACACACACACACACACACACACACACACACACACACACACATGTATATATATATATATATGTGTGTGTGTGTGTGTGTGTGTGTGTGTGTGTGTGTGTGTGTGTGTGTATATATATATACACACACACATATATATATATGTGTGTGTGTATACATATATATGTGTGTGTATATATATATATGTGTGTGTGTATACATATATATATGTATACACACACATATATATATATATATACACATATATATACACATATATAACAAATACTTAGACTTGTTCACTATTATAGATTGTACATTGTATGCTTAACTAACAAGGAAAATGCACACACAAGGAAATGCACACACCTGATATACCCAATAGAAGTCATAGCTCTAAATGGAACTATGGTGATATATTTAGTGCTTTGTCAGTGAATGGGTGCATGAGTGAGTGAGTGATTGAGTGTTTAGGGTTTAACGTCGTACTTAACAATTTTTTCAGTCACATGACTGCGAAGGAGTCCTTAGAGTGCATGTACGCGTAATGTCCCTCCTTGCAGGACGGATTTCCAGTGCTCTTTCATCTAATGTTGCTTCACTGAGACGACTTATCGTAGGCAAGTAAGAAGCCCCACCCGATCCATTATAATGATACGGGTTAACCAGTCATTGCACTGTCCCCCTTAATGCTGAACCCCAAGCTAGGAAACTACAACTTCTTCTTTTAAGGTCTTAGGTGTGACCCGACCCAGGTGAGGATTGGCCCTGGATCTACCGCCCCCGAAGCGGACACTCTACCAACAGAGCCATATCCGGGCCGGTAGTGCTTTGTTACTGGATACAGAAAATGGAACTTGAAAACGGGGTCAACGGTTTTGAGAATAATGGAGAAGTCATCCCAAAATACGAAACAAAAATTTTTCATTTTGAGTAATATTTTATATCTGTTAATAACATCTCTACTGTATGCATATTTTCCGTCAGTGGTCGGAATTTGTTGGAAATGTCGTCAATAATGACCTTATTTGGAAGGCGGGCCCAGCCTAGCGCCCCTTTTTGCACCACCACTCCAAAGATAAAGTTGTTTTGACAGCCATCTCAGTTGACGTGGTGCCTACAAGCTATACTTAATTTCTGAAATTGTAACTGAATTAAGCTGCAGTTTAAAGCCATTTTAAGACCAAGAAGAAAGTTTAAAAGCTTTCGGTTCTTTTGTATTGTAAGAACACATCCTAAATTCCAACTCCAACCAACCGTCCCACTTATGCTTTAAGACTAGTGGTACTGATGCGTTATCTGGACTGAGGTACTCTGGAAACTTTTCACCACAATTGTGCATTACACATGCAGTTTAATGGTTATTATCGTTAACTAAAATGATAGAAATGAAATTTGTTTGCAGAAAATAGTCGGGGATAACATACATTTGACATATTATGGAATAATGCAGAAAACCTTAAATTACTATGAAATACGATTTTCCCGATAAACACATTCGTGTAAAACCATACACAGAGCACACGTTTTACTATACAGATATGAACGTCGCAAGAAACCTGTTTTCCTAAATGATGTAATTTTCAGCTATAAGTATCGTTTTGCCAAGTCTCCATCGTTCCGAGCTAAGTTTCCTTGTATATTCAACAAAGACCTTGAAACCACACCCTAATGTGTACACAGATTAAATAGTTGACAGTCCAGCAGCCTGGCTATTTGCTCATATCCCAGGGCTAATGCACCAGTGGTTGTGTCAGCAAGGTGATTACGACCTTCTTGTCCGTTGACAGTCATTGTTAAAATCCTGCGTGTGGGGACAATGTAGGGACCCCTCACCCCAGTCGTCTTTGAACCATATGGATACAGCTTGTGCAGCTTTGACAGAAGAGGTAGCTCGTCTCGGAGTGTTACCTAGCACACAATGACACACTAAATGATCTGTTGAACTGTGTCGTGCTTCTGCCTGTTAATCTCAAAACAGTGTGCCCTAACCTAGAAAGCCCGATAGTAAACTACGACGCACGCACACCTCTCTCTGTAAATATGCACAGTACTGGTTTACACAAATGTATATGAACGACAAGAAACGCTGAGTACTATTTATTTATCTATTAAGGAAGGACGTCGCAGTTTTCCACTCACAAGGTTTTTTTTATTTATTTAAAGACACTTTTCTCGAATAAAAAACACCAGACTAAGACTTGTAAATCGACTATGTTTAGGCTACCATGTTCACGTTGCCACCCCACCCTAGGTCTTATTTGCTTCCACACGTCTTCCACTGCCTAAAACTGAACGTTATGAATCAGATCTGAAATCCACGTCTTGATGCAATCCTGTACTTTTTCTTACTCCAGATAAGTATTTCGCTCAATACATGATTGTCGGATCTGTTAAAATCGTCTACTTACATTTCAACAACATTTAACTCAAACTGGCAGACAACAAAAATTAAAATGAACACATCAAGCAGCTAAGATAACAGTCATTGTATTAATAATTATACTTAAAAATGTACAAAAGGTGAAAATGATAGTGTGGCAAAACCACATGCATTATCGCCGAACCACAACCAACGTGTCATTATATAGCAACATGGAGATTGTCACGTCAACAGATCTTCATGTTTCCACAAAACCCACATAATTTATTAGAGAATGTTACGAAAGTTAAAAGGGTACGCTCAATACTGTGTGGTGTGGCAGTGTGGCCGGGTTACAACGTACTGTCTGTTTAGAGTTACCTCCCTTAATGCTGGTTTTACTCGATAAGGAAGCATTATAATACATGCCGTGTTAAAAGCGTCTCATAATGTTTTAAGATTTATTCCGTGTATAACATTATTCTGTGTCAGTGATACCTTGGGCTTTGAACGCTTTGTTGTCCTTCAAATTTCTTTTGATTTGTGTTGTATTTTTCCATCTACCATGGCGCTTTTGATATTTGTTTCATTATTATATATGAATAAAACATGATCATCTCGAATGTCACTTATCTCACCAGGGACAGTACAAGGCGACACCTGTCGGCAGAGGAGTTCCGTGCCAGGGCCACTAACGTTACCGCCAATGTCGTCACCAAGACTGGTAACTGCTTGTTCATTGGTAGTAACCATACATTCATCACCATTATGGCCACCAATCTAATTTTCCTATTTTACAAGAAGTTCGCTGGAGACCATATTTGGTATGAGCATAACGGTTGATTATCTCAACCAGTGACTCCGCTGTCTGTTTTATAGTGTTTTATGGCATGGAAGCTAAAAAAAGAATTCTTTGATTTCTGCATATCGCCATACACAAGAATGTTTCAGTTAAAATGTGACCTGGTGGTCAGTTTTGTTGGTGTACCTAAGCGAAGAGTTTTAAACAATGTAGTATATAATAGCCTATAACATAATATAACACAAATTAAAAGTAGAACCTTATGGATACAAATGGCAGAAATTTTAAGCCAACAATAGCCACCTATATTATATATTTAATGAATTTTTCAGCTCGGCTTTTAAAAACGAGCAAAGTTCACCGCCATCTTGTCGAGAACCGCAAGGCGCATCACACCAACGACTTTGAACTGGACAGGTTGATAACTCGACGAGGTCAACTGTTCAAACTAACGGTGGAGTTCGAGGAAGCCTTTGGCACAACCACAGACAAAGTTTTCCTACAGTTTGTCACAGGTAGGTCCCCTTGACGAAGAAAATACGTAGGAAATTCACACATCGCGAGCAAGATTGAAGTCTAAATACCTTGAAGTTTGCTAGCTCGATTGATTTAGCCAATGTTCAAATGCACAAGACTTCAAAGTTGGCAGTCTTGGCACTGGCTTGGTGCTCAGCTATAAACGGGAGTAGACAATAGTGTCACAAAAACATTATATGTTGGCGGTACACTATACATATTTGTAGACCTACTGTTATTTTGCACTTAGCTGAAATAGAATTTCGTCTGTTTTGGATAAAACTTATTTGCCCATTGTTACTCCACCTCACCTGAAAGTTGCCATAGTGACAAAATGTTATGACCTCTTCCAGTTACAACAGTTAAATAATGTACTAATGCAAGGTTGAATATTGGATATGTTATAGACGAAAGTGCAAGTTGACAAACTTATACTATTACACAAATTGTGTGGAAAATCAGTCGGTTCGTGGAGTTAACCTACAATTAAGCAGTCAGTGTTGTGTTATAACTGACCTGGGACTATTATATACAATAAATACAATAGTCCCAGGACTGACATAATGTTAAAATTAACGCTAAGTAACCAGCCAAAGTACTAAGTAGTTGCATAACTTTACAGGAGCGAAGCCTCAACAAAGTAAGGGCACCATAATCCGTATTCCTGTCGGTCTCACTGTGAGCTCCAAGTCCTCCAGTGGACCGCCTTACGACTGGAACTGCCAGACAACGGAGACCGGGAAGCGGTCCGTAACTGTGACGATAACTCCGCCTTCTAACAGCATCGTGGGAAGGTACACGCTGTTTGTGGAGACCCAGAGTTCCGGGGGAGACGACGAGAAACAGTCCAAGGACAGGCGGGAAGAGGCAGAAGAGCTTTACATACTCTTTAACCCGTGGTGCCCAGGTGAGTGTAGGCCTCATGTCAAGATGACCCCAGGAACACCAAGTGTTGAGAACATCTTTACGTGGTTTCTTAAACTATATTTTCGACCAAATGTTCTAAGCGGCTCACATCGAGTAGTATATTACAGGCAGCTCTAGATCTGAGATCTGTTTCATTCTTCCAGCTTAGCTTTTATTTACTAACCTGGAACTTGGTCCTTCTTACTTCATATCACCTAGTTATTCGTGAATAATAAAGACCATAACGTCACAATTAACGCAAATGTATCTGTTACATCGGCGACAAGCCAAACTTCGCTAACCGCCATTTTCAATTTGAGTCCGCCGCACTTGGCATCGTCCGGTAAAAGATGAACTCGTGGAATGATTTGATTGAAATCAATGAGATGTACACCATCTAAAAGGCGATCGACAGATTGCTTGGGAGTCTAAACTTTAATTTATGTGTTAGTAATGAACAGAAATGACCTCTGTATTATATTGTGAACAAAGATGGTCTTAATTTTGGGAAGAGTAGCCGAGTCCACCCTAGCAACCAAATCACGTGATTTGAAAATGGCAGCTTGCGAGGTTCTGATGCTTTCCGAGTGGGTTCGTCGGTTACATTTTTGTTAATTCCGATGTTATGACCTTCATTATTCCTACATAATGAGGTGATATGAATTACTTTAAGATCACGGGATACCTCTTTTTGTGGCGTACGGCGTTGACACTTTGGAGACATCGCAAGTGACTGGACCGAGTTCCAGGTTAGTGAGTGTAACGGTTCAGAGAAGCGTTAATCGTTATATTAATGTGGAAGCTAAGCTGGGAACATGTCTAACTGATCTCAGAGCTAAGGTAGGCCACATTGTTGAAATATATGGACGTCTACTTTATAGCGTTACAAACAAACAAAGTCTTTGAAGTTAGTGTAGTTTACCATAAAGGGCTAATTGTGAAATTGACTTCAACCAGTTCTGTCGCATTCGTTATTAAGTTCGATGTCCAAAGAGTCTTCCTGTATCATAAATATTTTACATCACCTTACGTTAAATTTATTCAATATCATGTTTTCATGACCTGTGTATATAATGCAGCCATAACGTTTATCTTACGTTGTGCTCAATTTCGAGCTGAAGAAATATATCGACGAACAAGAAAGAAACAGCCATCCACTATTCCTTTTTTCCCGATACTATTGGTTGTCATCTTTGGTGGCATGTAGTTGTTTAGTAGTCTTATCTGTGGATATGATATTGCAGAGGACACGGTGTTCTTAGCGGATGACGTTCTCAAACAGGAATATGTCCTCAACGATAGAGGAAGCGTTTGGATGGGCAGTGTCCATAGACCTTACGGCAGGAAGTGGAACTTTGGTCAGGTAATTAAACGTTTTAAACGTCAAATGGCGCCAGAGTGACACGTGCATATCAACAACACTCAAAATACACGTTGAAAGTTTGGGGAAGATTTCACTCAAATAGACGCATGTAACACAATAGTGGGGCTTGCATGTAGAAACGTGCTCAGCAATATAGACACATGTAAACCATTCCAAGAGGTTTATACGATGTGTGCATATATGTGTGATAGGCAAATGTTTGAACCACCACCAGTTAACTGTCAGTCAAATATGATAGATTCTTTCTTCTTTCCACAGTTTGATGATCCTGTTTTACAAGCCGCCATATTTCTCCTTAATAAGAGTGACCTCTGCCCCACTGGACGGTCAAGCCCAGTCTCTGTCATCCGGGCAATCTCAGCTCTCGTGAGTTTCAATCCTAAAAAGCAATGAATGGATAACTGGTTTAAGAGTTTTAGTTATGCGAATATTTTAGATTAATCATTCTTTAAGTAATTCATTGGAAGAAATGTTTATTGGCAATAGTTGATGACCAAGAAACAAATGTTTAATGATGTGAATTACCAATTATTTACCCCACATGATACATTCCTGTAACACAGTGCTTCTTTTAGGCCAACAGCTCTGACGAAGATGGAGGTGTTTTGACCGGAAGATGGACCTCCGATTATCCGCCATCTTGTACCGTGCCTTGGGCTTGGAACGGAAGTGTAGCCATCTTGACTCAGTTCATGGAAACCGGGAAGGCTGTAGAGTTTGGTCAATGCTGGGTTTTCTCTGGACTCGTCACTACACGTGAGTGGTGATTTATAAATGTACATACATACACTTCGTATGTCAAATACTTCATCCGCTGCTGTGGGATATGTAGTTTAGACAATTGTAGAAACAATAAAGCCCAAGAAATACAGAGGGATAATGGTGGTATCGGCGACCAGCGCCAAACATATTTTCGTGATTTTTTGGCCATAGACCTTTTGTGACATGAACTTGTGTATTCATTATCTGCTAAATAAAGAGTCCAATTATTTTTCCCACAGTGCTTCGCGCCATAGGTATTCCTACGCGCAGTGTTACCAACTACCGGTCTGCTCACGACACGGACGGCAGTATGACCATTGACAGTCACTGGGACAAGGAGGGCGAGCCCGTCGAGTGGAGGGACGACTCCATCTGGTAATCAATCAAAAACTGTTAAAACCCTTTACGTGCAGTTTTGAGTTTTGATTCTTTCTTGTTTGTTACAACAGTGAGTCTTATTCATTGGATATTTTGGTGTCTACCTAATTCTGTCTTTAGCTCGCTTGCCAGTTTTCGTAGGTTTACTCAAGTTTAAACTGTACCTAAATATAAATATTTCTAGTATATTACGTATGGAATAACATTCCCATATTAGGAATTTCCACGTGTGGAATGAGTCTTGGTTAAAGAGGACAGATCTTCCGGAAGGATACGACGGCTGGCAGGCACATGACTCAACTCCACAGGAACTCAGTGACGGTACGGTATAGTTAACCCTTTAAACGGTATATTTTAAACAAAGAATACAACTTTTACTAGTATTTGTGTGGTTGGTCTTTTGGGACCTTCATACTTTGATGGAAACAAACAGCAAGCCTTTCAGTCTCAAGCCGATCCGGAAAGAGGATGCCATTTGTATTCCAAAAAATGAAGTGTTCTCATTTTCTACATCCAGCTTTTATTCTAAACAGGGAGATCGGGTGTCTCTCATGTGACATCAGCTATAATGTATTTCTACCTTCCTATAACTAATTCTGTAGTGGGGCCTCCGTGGCTCAGTTGGTTAGCGCGCTAACGCAGCGTAATGAAACTGCTGTCAGTTCAAGTCCAGCTCATGCTGGCTTCCTCTCCGGCGGTTTGTGGGAAGGTCTGTCGGCAACCTGCGAATGGTCGTGGGTTTCCCCTGCCCGGTTTCCTCCCACCATAATGTGGCCGCCGTCGTATAAATGAAATATTCTAGAGTACGGCGTAAAACACCAATAAAATAAATAAATAAATAAATAATTCTGTAGTAGTGTACTAACTAATAGTTTGGGATTGCAGGCTTGATGAGATGCGGACCAGCATCTTTGAAGGCCATCAAGGAAGGTCACGTGTATCTCAACTATGACGTACCCTTTATCTTTGCCGAAGTCAACGGAGATCGAGTGCACTGGATTGTAAGTATACTGGCGTGTTGACAAATGTATACAGGGGATCAGGTACACTGGGTCGTAAATACTGGCGTGTAAATGGGGGACCGGGAACACAGGGTTGTAACTACTGGCATGTTGACACGTGTAAACAGGGGATTGGGTTCACCGCGTTGTAACTTTTGGCATCTTGACACAAATAAACAGGGTATTGGGCACACTGGGTTGTAACTTCTGGCATGTTGACACAAGTAAACAAAGTATTGGGTACACTATGTTATACCTACTGGCATGCTGACACATGTAAACATGAGACCAGATACGCTTTATTATAACTATTAGTATGTTGGCACAAGTAAACAGGAGATCAGGTGCTCTGAGTTGACCGAAATAACTAGGGCAATGGGCCAGTGGATTAATTAAGTATTGGTGTGTGGACAAATGTAGACCTACTGTTCGAGGATTACCACAACACACTATTCTTCCTTTTATATCAATACTGTTAAAACCACACCTTTTACAATTATTCATGAGCAAGGTTTTATCATGTTCACCTATACTGCCAGGTTGACTCTGATGGTAACATGACAGTTCTGGATGTAGAGGAGCATGCCGTGGGTCACCTGATCAGTACCAAGTCAGTGGGCTCTGGGGACCGGGAAGATCTCACCCTACAGTATAAATACCCAGAAGGTAAGGGATGCTTCTACACAGAAGCTAATATATGCCATTATCAATGGGTATGGAATGTACCTTTTTGACATTTAAACAAAACAGTTAAACACAAATTTGCTCCTTTAAGACACAATTTTGCTCTTATACAATACATAGGCCTACACTTTGGTTTGCCATGGCTCAGTTGAGTGAGTCAGTGAGTGCTTGGGGTTTAACCTCGAACTTGGCTCAGTTGATGTTTTATGTTAAGTCAGTTATAATACTTCAAGATCAAGTCGGCGATTCGGTCCTACACTGGCTGATCCCATTGGGGTGAACATTAGAGAGTTCCGAGCCATCAAACAATTACTGATCCCATAAATGTCGGTGACTTGGAATTTAATCTCATTCAGTTATCTCCCTTGTGATAGGCGTTTATTTGTGATCATAAAATCATCCTATCCTTTGCAAGAGATTTTTAATATCGTCACGTTGTCACATTTAAGTATTCAGTTGTGTTTTTCCAACACGTATTAACCATCATTTCTGCACCTTTCTGAATGTCTAATATCCAGACCCCGGGATCACGAAGTGATCTTAAACTTAAGTCAAAATTTCAAATCACTTTAAAATTTCTCATGTAACAAGGTCAAAGTATTGCTTGACAACATAAATTCTGATTAAGTTCTTGTACAACAAGTTTCAGCTAAAATAACGGAAAGGAACATACCAACTTTAATGATTAAAATTTTGACATAATTTTATGATGGCTTTGCGATCCCAGGGCCTGATGTATCAAAGAGTAAGCAATGCACATAACGCATACTCAGTAGTGTAGCCTATATAAGATAATAAAGAAGGGGCAAAACATGCTGTCCGTAACCTTGACCATAAATCTGTACATGTGTATAATCGTCAGGGTCTGAAGACGAACGTAGAATCGTCCACTATGTAAACAGGTTCAGTTGCCGTAAGAAGATTTACCAGATTAGTCAGAAGAAGGACGTGACGTTTTCGCTCAACCTTCCTGAGAACCCAATCCTTGGCGATGACATCCAGGTCACGGTGCTGACGAAGAACAACTCGTCTGAGCAAACTCACCAAGTGGCCGTGTCCATCTCCAGCATGGCCTCGTTCTACACGGGAATCCCCAGCCGTAGAATCAAGAGTCTCAAGGTCCAGCAAACCATCCAGCCAGAGGAAGGTAATATCAAAGACTACAGCATGGAGAGTAAAACCAGTGATTGGCAAATGGTCAAATCACGTAATCGATAAAATGCGATCTCTTGTCCGTTAGCTGAAGGAGGGTTTATTCTAACTGTCCCTGTAAATACTCAAACAGTAGTAGGTAACTCGCCTAGCATCTTGGTTTCCGCAAAATTAGGTAAAAAGTACTAGAAATGCCCTAAAGCCTGTATTGTAGATATATAGTTTACTTTCATACCAACCAAACTAAAGACATACCAATAGTTCACAACTAGCAAACTTCTAACAGACTTTTCTCGTATCCTTAGAAATGTTGTCGCTGACAGTAAAATTGAGAATGAGACTTGAACAGAATTACATACAGTCATTGTCATTTATCACGTGTGGTAATTATTTCCATGGCATTTAAAATACCTGTTATTAATGTTTTAAAATGAAATGGTCGCCCAGATATTAGGTATTTTTGCGTTATTACAGAATGACATGAGTATGAGGTATTTTTCTCAAAAAGTAAGAAGCTTGATAGGTTGATGCAAATGTTATTCTTGTTTTTGTGGGCAGGGGGTGTTAAAGTTCGAACAGATGCTTCGCGCAATTCCGGTTGAATATTAATGAGGCAAAATGGCCCGGCCTCTCTCTGTTGAATTCGAATAACGGCCGGACTTCTCCGGGCTCGTACAAGTTACATACTCCATGAATATTTTTTATTTCAACGTGAGTGATTTAGTTTATGAACGAACTTTAAAACTTCATGAAGAGGTCGCACTTAAAATTTGTTCCACCCACCATAATGCTGACCACCGTGGTATAAGTGAAATATTCTTGATTACGGCGTAAAACACCAGTCAAATAAATAAATAAGTCAAATCCAAATTTTGGGCGACCATGTCACTTTAAAGTCGATCTTATCCCAGTGTTCCCACCACTTGTCCAGGAGGAAGATCTTTGTCTTTAGCATGTTTATCATTGTCAACATTTTCAGAGAAGGAGATTGTATTAGACGTGGCTAACGAAGACTATCAAGGCCTGATGACATGTGAAGCAGCGGTGCAGATCTATGCGCAGTGCCGGGTGCCGGCTATCAACCAGTCCGCTGTCAAGCAGGCGTCCTTCTTCCTCAGTAAACCAGCTACCCTCACTGTAGAGGTAAGGGCCATGTTAACGATTAGTCATGGTATGGAAACTCGGAATTTAACCTGACAAACAGTGCCTTTCTGGTTATGTAGCCTTCACCACATAAATGAGAAATCCTCACGGCATGGTCAAAAATCTAATCGTATGATCAACCAAAATCTGTTACCCAGTTGATTTAAACACTGGTTATCTACATTTGCCTACATTATTGAAATCATGACTTTCACTTTTTGATATTTTTCTAGTAGAAGAAATTGTCTCGACCAAATTCTGGTGTTTTGCACTCGATACATTTTTGTCGGTTTTATTACTCGAAATTTTGAAATTTAGACTTACAGCTTGAGTAACATTGTGACAAGTCGAACATGGTCACACAATAACCACAGAAAGCTAAGTCTTGTGAATTTAGGAAGGCTATACCCGCACTGGCTCATTAGTAAGACCTGACTTACCCTTTCCTTCAGATGCCAGAAAGAGGAAAGTACAAAGAAGATCTTACTGCCACAATAAAATTCACTAATACGCTCAAAATCCAACTGACCAATGGCGTGTTCCGTTTGGAAGGAGCTGGACTGACCAAGCCTCAGATCATCCGGCTAAAGTGAGTTTTTATTTATCCTTCGCACACCTTGGTTGATTGCTCCCTTATAAAATGTGCTCATCTCACAGACACGGTACTTAAGCGTTTTCAAGAAATGTCATTGTTTTGTAATAAATAAACTTCAAGAAAGATGGTTGTCATTCTCTTGAACCTGTATGAACATATCTTACTCATACCCTACACTGTTGCTGCTTGTTGACAGGAAGCCGGTCAAGCCCGGAGAAGAAGTTGTCCACGAGGTCAGCCTCTTTGCTTTCCGATCCGGAGAAAAGGAGCTGATGGTGGATTTCTCCTGCAGTGAGCTGACCGGAGTGGAAGGCAGCGCCACCATCTACATCCCCTACACAGAGTAGTAATGGAGCATAGATACAACTTGGGGCAGAATGGATTACGGGAGAGTGATGCATAGAATGATGGCTTCGAAATCAGTAGGGAATGGAGAGACACGAATTGAGTGATGACAGGACATGGAAGAATGGTTTTTGGGGGGACTGGGTTCTTTTACGTCCTCTCATCGCTTGTGAGAGGATAGGCCATAGGATAAGGAGTTAAGAGGGCGGTAAGACATCGAAGGATTGATTCGGAGAATGGGACATAGAAAGACGGATTAGGAGAGGGTGGGGCATAGATAATTTGAATTTGAAAATAAAAAAAAAATAAATTGAGGTGTTTGATGATATTTTGTTGAAAAAATCAGCCTTCTGTTGTGGTTTGGGGTTGGGTTGGATGGCAGAGACTAAGGTGTTAAGCTTTTACACACCCATGTTTTGCAATAATAGGACATTGCATCTGATGAAGTTAGGCCAAGGGATGTGCTCTTTTGATATTAAGGTGAAATTGTTCTCACCTTACAGTCGATTGCCGTGGTATGACGTATTTCACAGTCCAGATCTGGTGAAAAGTTACCCTTCCCAAAGGCTGGTTATTAACATTAATGCGAATGGTGCGAGTTCTAACAACAACTGTTATTTGCTCAATTCATAAAAATGCTCTTAGCATCTCGCGAAACTGCACATGTTCGACAATGAATCAGCATGGATTATAAGTATTAAGAAAATGAAAGTATTATAGTTTTGTACTATTTAAATAATACATATTGAATGGGGTTCTCCGGTCATCTATAAAAGGACGCATATCTTTTACCTTATGGAGCAATAACGCCCTCTACCTGCTTGAATAACAATACCAGTAATTTCAATACCAACGCAAGTGGTCGTGAATAATCATGGGTGCCACAGTTATTCAAGTAGGTAGAACGCAAAGCTATTTTAGGAGTTATGTGATTTATTACCCTTTGAAGATGGCTCAAGAACCCAGTTAAATAAAATTAAGTTTGAAGTTACAGACTTATGTTTTTAAACACGAAAGTAACAACGTCTGCATTCAGCATGTATCTTTGTCAAATTTACACCGATTTTTAAAATAAAAAATGCACAAAATGAGCTGAAGTCATGCGTTGGTTTGTTTTATTTGATCAGCATTAAGATTGTTCTTTGCATGAAATTAAGGGACCTAGCAGGGTTAGTTGCTTAGAGCGTTACTTTAATCAAAATATAATACATCGCCACAAGGTTTAGTTTTCAGTATTGAGAGTTGAAATTCAGTGAGGAAGTTAAACATTTTAATTTCAGTGCCTAATAATAATTTTTAAAATCGTATTTCAAATTTTGACTTAAATCAAAAATTGGCTTTATAGACTTGGATACTCATTTGTTGCGAGAGTGTCAGGCACTGGACCAATGTGATCGCATGCATTTCCAAACCCAGCTCTGACTTCTGTGGCCGTGGCTTTGTGTCAGGAGGTTTGTCAGGGCCCGGTTGTTCAAAACCAGTATTCAGTTTTGTACTTAGCCCCAAAGATAATGGGATAACGTGTGTATTAAATATGAACTAAATCTGCTGCTCTAATACTAATAACTGCAGTGGTTGCTGAATTTGTCTTAACTCTTAAATATAAATATGACTTAATACTAGCATTAGCTAATACACTAGGGCGGTGATTTGTACAGTGCACTCCGGTTTATTTCGTCAATAAAAACCTGATCATCGCCATATATTTATTTATTTTATTTATTTATTTGATTCGTGTTTTACGCCGTACTCAAGAATATTTCACTTATACGACGGCGGCCAGCATTATGGTGGGAGGAAACCCGCCAGAGCCCGGGGGAAGCTCATGACCACCGTAGGTTGCTGCCAGACCTTCTCCCACCAATGCGGTCACTGTGAGTTCAAGTCCAACTCATACTGGCTTCCTCGCCGGCCGTACGTGGGAAGGTCTGCTCGGTTCCTCCCACCATAACACTGGCCGCCGTCGCATAAGTGAAATATTCCTGACTACGGTCATTCAAATCGATAAATAAATAAAACGGTTTATGTTCGAGATGCGTTTATGTGACGAAATGTATGTGTTTGTTTGCATGTGTATTTTTGGTGCTAAATAATAATAACAGATAATCATAGGGCAACAAGATGCCTTGTTGGGGGCCAAGATGCCATATCTGGGAACAGAATGCCAATTGGGGGAGATATTTCTCTAGCCTGGCTTTCGTACTGTAGTTCGGCGCGTCGCACGACAGAAATTTGTGCACCAGTCGTCAACTATAATGGATGTTACAATCGAAAGACCATTTTCCAGAATAACTCAAACCACGAAGAACTGAGGAAATATATGAAACTTAATTGCCCCCCTCTGTCGTCCATTTTATGTCCACAGAGGTTACGTTAATTTCCATGTTGTTAACTATCAATTTTATCGAAGGCAATATCCCAGGAAGCCCTGCATATGGTGTATACATATCTCGCTTATCTATAGCATCTATAGAGTATGCCAGAGAATGTACAAAACATCAACGATTTCAATCCACATCATAAAATATTGGTGCTGAAAAATTTTGTGAAAATTACCTTCTTCTGCTTCTAGGTAACTTTTTCATTACAGTCATATATATTTTTACGAGATCGTCATGCTAATTTTATTAATGAAACCGGTCTTCGGGAATTTGATTGGATTTTGTTTTACAAAGTACTATACAGACAAAAAACACTTGTGTTGAAATCTAACACATCAACTTGTACTGTTTTCATTCAACACAGAAATGTGTTACTCCAATATTCCTCATATGCATAGAAGGAGGAAACTGGACGATATGTGGACGGTACAGCCTCATTTCTCAAAATCTGCTGGCCTAAAGTCAGTGTTCATTGCAGCACGGGAGGGGATAAATTGAACAGGCTATGTTACTCAAGCCAAGCAAAGAAAATGAACTCTCAATTAATCATGTTCTCGTGACCTGTGACATTGGAAATCTGAATTCAGTTATCGTGGGCTCTGTGAAATGAATTAAAAAATAATAATTTGACCAAAAATCTATGTATCTATGTATAGTGATGCTTAAACGCTCCAGTATTTAGGCATAAGCTATAGGCTACATCACAGAAAGCCAGAAAGGCCTTCAAGCAAATCATGTAAAAGCCGAATGCGTCCGTTCAAAAATGGAGCAGCAGACGATAAAAACAGCACTGTTTACTTATCACTTTCCCTGTATATAGTAGATAAACTATTTCAGGCATACAAACAAGCCACCGTGTGCAAGTAAAACAGGCCTACACAACCACGGAAAACTCCACCGCAGACTGCTTTATGAAGAATTGCGCCGAACCCATCTAATATTACCTTTCTGATAAAAGGACTTTAATTTACCAGATAGTGCAGAGATGCGCCTGTTTTTGCCGGGTAACACTAATGAAGGGGAGCAGTCATCGCTTTCTCCTAAGCTTTTCTATCTAATTCTGCAGTCCCTGGAAGCGTCTGACAAGTCCGTCGTCATGGAAACAACCAGTTGGTGAGATGTAATTGCTCCTCCCGCCAAACATGTACGTACCGTAAAGTGTACAGTAATACACACAAAGCGGTCAGAGAATAAGTCAGGTCCTGCGTTTAGTATCTACGTAAAATGTCACTGAAACTTTCCTGGAGGAGATTCATAAAATGCATAACCAATTTTAATATAATCTGAGTAGAACGTTTCAACTGTCAACATGCTGATTAGGCTTGGACATGTTTATTGGGGATACACCAAAACGAGGAGACTGTTTGAGGTGCGGCGGGATGCGGAAGAACATTTGTGGGGGGTGATGCGGAGAGCATGAAAAGTGTCATTGACACCCACAGCTTGGCACAGTTCGTCATCTCGCGTAGTTTGCCCCCAAATACGAGAATCGGCGTGACTGTCTGTACTAAGTGATTCAAGCTGCCGGTTGATTGTTTTGTTAAGTGGGAAGCTCGGGCAGTTCAACACTATCTCAAACTCCGGAAGCTCTGGGCGCATTAACTAACTATTGCTGCTTTGTATCGGGGTTGGACGGGAGGTCTGGTTGTACTACATAAACGCATGTGTATGTGCTTTGGAGCCTCGTATATTTGTTGAGAGACTTTTGGATTCTAGAAAAGGAATTTACGTTGAAGAGAACAGATGCACCGGGATAAGTATGAGATACAGCAAGAGTCGAGCAGCCCCAGGTTAGTGTAGTTTGAAATGCTAAAAGGTTACTAGCATTCCGCCTGATGCCAGCTATCTTGACAGCTATTTCTGTCTTCTTCCAAATACAGTAAACTTTTCTGTGCATTGTATCACGTATTATGCTTTCTTTTACATTAAAGAACATATAGTTCAGTTCACTTCATTAGTTATCTATCACCCAAACTGACTGAAATATTTCTAAATCTATGAACAGGTAATGGTTTTTGAGCATTCAGTTGACATCAACAATTACTTTAAATTTTAAGGGACCAGGCCGGGCATTATGTAATTGTTATCATGAAGTAATGAGAATGTTTTTGTGATGGTTTGGCTTTCTGTTTACCCTTCAATACCAATGACTCCTCCTAAATTTGAGAACAGAGCATGGCAAAGGAGCTTGACTGCATATAGGGCCGTGTTGAGTGTACCATTTCCTGTCGACTGGGTTACAAACTGGAAAGCGTCACTTGTCATGGATAATGCATGTCATATGGTTTATGTCCTACAAGGTTGTGCAATGGGGCACATCGTGTGTAGCAGTGTGAGAGAAATTAGGGTGTTAAGTTTGGGGAGAGGGTGGGAGGGGGTGTTGGTAGAGCAGCCGTGATTCTAAGCGTGTATCACGTAAGAGCCAACCGAAAGGTTACAACTGGCCCCGCCCCAGGGTATGTACCGTCGTACCCTAACAGCATGTAAGTCTGACAGAGATTGTATGTATGCCCTCCTTGTGGTAACATGGAGCAATGCATATAACACTAGCTCACATAAGAGAGTAAAACTTTTCTTTATGACTTGTCTAAAGCCGGACGAGAATTAACATCAGAGAGCCCGTTCTGTTCCACTAATGACTCAGTTATTTGTCACATTTAGTTATCGTTGAAATATGGATAATTTTAATATCCATCACACGGCCTATATAACCACGATAAACTTTTAGTGTGCGTGCTTTGATACTTTCAACCTATATTTCGGTCATTTAACGTTAGTGTGTATCGGAATATGTTGAGTCAGATTTAATAGCCTGCTGGTGATGACATCTGCATTAAGCATACAGAAATAATGGGGGTGTTGTCTGGAAATTGTCAAGGGAAACAGTTCACGGTGATTGTCATTTAAATAGCCATTTACCCGCAAACTATCCACATATATATATATATATATATATATATATATATATATATATATATATATATATATATATATATATATATATATATATATATATATATATATATATCATGCTTGCACAGGTTTTTAAGCTAACACATTCGCTATGGTTATACGGTGATGACCTTGCAACAGGCGCGTCACTGCATCACGCTGTACGGGCCACGGAGCGCTCATCATAGAACCGTAGCTACGAGTATGCATGGGCATCGAGAGGGATCAATGGTAAATCGCTTAGCTCATCCAGGAACGGGCGCAGTATGCTAAACAAAATAGATTAACTGGACCGCGTGGATATATGGTGTTTGTTTTACGAATTTTTTTGTGCCCAGAAATATTTGTAGCAATATCTCCTCGTACTACATGAAAGTAGTAGAAGTAAGGTTACTTGTTTACTATTCGCCACATCGGACACCTCTCTATCATACTGCTGCTAAATTGCCGAGAACAAGACACTAGCTTTCCATACAGCAGTCAGAGAATATTTAATACGATCACTTACTCTGTGCTACACGTCAGTTTCAGTGATCGCACGTATCTAGCTATGTAGACTTGCGATGCCCTTTTACATGGAACTCGTTAATCATTCAGTTGTTTGCTTCGCTGATTGGATACTCTTAGGTTTTCTTGTCAGGTTATTGGGTAGCTTATCTCATTTATTGATTCCATGATTCTTTGGCCGGTTTATGTCTGTGGTTTAGATTAACCGCAGCATTTCGGAGATTCCATGTAACAGCTACCGATACGACGACTGTAAGCATCACTGTTAACATGGCGCCGTCCCCGCCAAATCCCAAGTTTTTTTAGTTTTTTTCCTGCTGTCAATATCAAACATACATTTTCTCATTGTTTTCGGTGTCTCTTTTCAGCAGGCTGATTTCAGTGTCAACACGCTTTGCAGGAGGGGCCGATTAAAATGTTGTTAATAGTCACAGCCGATCAAATCCAAACTAGTGAGTTCTATGAAGGTTCGAATCCAAGCGGCTCTTTCTGGCTCGGGACGTTTGTCGGATACCTGATGAGGGTCAGTGGTCCACTACTATGGGAACTCCGGTTTTCTCCTACCACAAACCTGACGGTTGTCACGTATATAAACACAGCGTTCACATCAAATAGTCGTATGTTTTTAGTGGAGGAAACTGCATTGGCCCAAGTAAATCACTGACCTTTGGCAATTAACTTATCAACCTCCTTACGTGTAACGCATATTCTTTCTCCGCAGTTTACCTCAACGTTAAAGTTATACAGGAGAACGGTATGTGATCCCAAATAAATTTCATGTTACACGACCTAAATGACCACACACGTGCCTGTAGACAGCTTATTACCACCACAAGCCCAAGAACAGTGCATGGCGACAAGGGAATCTCAAGGGTCACTATCGCTGATTAAAAATTCATGTATATACACTACAGCCTCTCTGAAATTAAGGATGTGTCAACAACTCCCCGCCAATTCTGAATTTTGCGACCGATTCCACAAAACAAGTTATGAATACAGACAAGTCCAAATTTGATGTGTGATTTAAACGTTCACTTTTGGACAATTGATGTTAAAACTGGAAAAACTTGGGATTTGTTATTAAGAATATATTGAAATTTGATCTTCGATAATAAACTGTGTATGATATTGAGGTTTGAATGTAGATTTAAGCCAATGGTCTCCTTGTGGAATCGGTTACAGGCTAGTATTACCAAGTTTGCCTGTTTGAAAATCTTTGATTTCTGGATGATGTACGAGTTTCCCGCGAAGTAGAGTTTCACAGGATCGATCCGTATTGTGCTGGGATTCCCGTCGGAAAGAATTATCTGTTTGTTGTCATAAAGTCGTCACCACATACTAAAGTTCTGCGGGTATTCACGTGATTCCAACTCTCCACTTTTCGACTTTAATTGGACGATAACTATTACACTGGCAAGTATGTGATTAGAATTTATGATCTGATTAGGATTTGTGAGGAACCAAATTTGTCGACACTTGGATTTATTTATTTATTCGATTGATGTTTTACGCCGTATTCAAGTATATTTCACTCAAACGTCGGCGGGCAGCATTATGGTGGGAGCGAACCGGGGGAAACCCACGAACATCCGCAGATTGCTGGCAGTCCTTCCCACGTAGTGCCAGAGAGGAAGCCGGCAATAGCTAGACTTTAACTCACAGCGACTGCATTGGTGAGAGGCTCCTGGGTAATTGCGCCGCGTTGGTACTCTAATTATCTCGGCCACGGCGGCCCTGTGTACATTTGGAAAAATACTTCATATTATATTAAGTGTAGACCCTAATCACCTTATACATTTACGGACACGGAAAACGGCTTGAGGGTACATGTATAAAAGTTAAGGCAAAGGTTTACTGTACCCGTTTGCTTAAGTGAAATGTTGTTTGATTTCATTTGGGACTATATACTTGTGACAAAACCGTCGCAAGTGTATAACAGTTGCGGTGCACACTTGACTACATACATGAGCAGTGTTTTTTTGTTACACTTGCAAAGGTAAGACAACAATAGATGAGATCTTTGAAACAGCATTAAAAATATTGACGGAAAACATAAGGAGCACGTCATATAAAATTACAAGCATGGAGCAAATATTAAACGTTATTATGGTAACTTATATTCTTATATTACAGGGCCCAATGAAAATAATTATCATATGTCACATGATATGCAAGTTTATGCCATGTCTCTTCTTCGTATAATATTCACTCCAATACTTTAAGTTAAGTAGGAATGTAACTGAGATACTGAGTAATCACACCCGGCAAACGTAAAGTCGGTCCGATAAATGGTTGCTGAAAAAAAGGGCAGACATACATGTATATAGGAGGCCAACTGAGATTCCTTCCTTTATAGATGAAGAAAGACACCGACATGGCTGATGGTTGTGGAATTCACTACGAGGTCGGTATCGACAAGACAACTGCTTTGTGTTAAAAAAAGGCTCTTGACAGAAAAAAAGCACGTGGGAACCCAGGCTTGCTCAGATTCAAATTACTCCTCTTTCATCTCCTTCAAACGCCTTCATTCTCTACAGTCCTTGTTATCCTGGAGAGAGAGATACCCCAGACACGTGACCGTCTCACACAGACAATCACAGCGCGAGCTGTAACCTCTCAGAACTATTTCTGGTCGCTCATTTGGGTGTGATCCGGGCGCCACGCCAGGCAAGGATACACAACAGATGTCACGTGTATAGTCAGAGTTGAACTATTTATGTTGCTATGTTATCGTAAGGGTTGTGTTCTATTTCCTCGCTTATATTGACATACATAAAAACACTCAATCTATTTCTGAGAAAGCTCCGCTAGAATGCAGAGGTAAGACAGCCTGAATAGGCCTTCCGAATGTGATTTCCAAATTGTCTTAATAAGGTACATCTTTTGTAGTTAGCACAGGTATGAGAAGACTGATGCAGTAGTTATTTATAAACAGAACTGTAAGATAATCGTTAGATACTGCAAGATGTGTTGAAACCAGTTCGGCTGACTGCGGTAATGCTTGTTCAACACAACAAAGGGATAGAAAACCGATGCTATCTAACCTTGCAAATATTTTATTCGTATGATAAGGGTTTTTTTCATATTCGGCGTGACTTAGTGCAAGTTCTTTCACTGCTGGTATGTAGCAGTGAAAGAAGAAATTGGTTGCTTAACTAAGTAATTAACGGTATTAGCACATGTTTAGTGTCTTTAAGAATTATTTACGTACTGCATTCTTGTGTGAAGAAACCGGTCGTTAAGTATGGATTAGAGGGTTAGTAATCTTACGTTGTGTCCTGTATCTTTCTTCCTTCATATCTTCATTCCTTCATATTGTCATGTGACCCATTCGGAAATTCCCCAAGTTGCCTACTGGAATACATGCTCCGTGTCTCGTGAGTTGTATTCTTCGTTCAGCCACATGCACGTCTGGGTTGCACAGCTCCCCACAGTTAAAGGTTTCCTCGACATAACGGGATCGCCTGGTCTGTTGTTCCATGGAAAGCTTTGTTACAGACGACCCCGCCTGGGCGTTGTTATCCCTGAACTTCCGGCTACCCGGACCGTCCAGGGTGTCAGCACATAGTCTATATGATAATCACCGAGCTTGATCAGTGGCGCCCCCTTGTCTGCCATTTAGCCTGATCTGAATAGTAATTAAGCTGTAATCGGTATGGACAAGAGATTTAAGCCTAAATGATTGCGAAAGAAACAGCTGGTTCTGTATTGGGTCAGGCTCAATCTATCATTATCTGAATGCTCTTGTACTTGACTGGGAATCCATTTTTAGGCTTAGGCTGAAGTAGTTTATTCGGTTATAAAGCATTTTTGGGCGACCGTTTCTTCTTTATAATGTGAATTCGATTGCAAATAGTTCTCCAGATAAATGGCTAATTCCTGAGTATTCGGCTTTGTCATGGTAACCTTGCAGTTCTCAGGAAATCTTGTGATATTCCCACATGCTATCACGTTGACGACTAAAATACGAACTGTTTACACAAGCCGTTTGGTGGACAGTTGGATTTCTTCAACAGAGCTTTGAATATTGCTGATCAGACAATGGCGAAGCACGACAATTCACGGGATAGCAAAAAAGGAAAACATGTGTGAGCAGACAGAGCTGTTTGAAAAAAATTTCCCTTGATTTGCTACTTTGTGGAACGACTTTACACTGATACCAATCCTCTGTGTCTTTTCTCTCATCAGGCCGACATTGTCAGAGAAATTTGCCTCGGCCTACGGGAGCATCCGGGGGATTTTGCTGGGCTCCAACTTGACCGGAAGGAAGGCCGCTTGTCCAGAAAGCCCCTTTACAGAAGATGCGCAGCTCACCCACTTCCGGAAAGAAAAGGAAGGTAATCATATTTTCTTGTAGCCGTATTTATTTATTTGATTGTCGTTTTCCAACAAACTGAATATTTAACCTGCATATTTGAGAACACTAAGTTATACGTGTGAGGAAAACGTTAAGGACTGACCAGGTTCATGACAAATGCCTGGTGCAAAGCAGGATATAAACCAGTCCATGTTGGATTTGAACAGGCGTCCTCATTGAACAAGACTTGTAGAATGAAGGGTGTCTATAAATACCTCTGAACCAGTTATATTCACCCGCTGGAATTCCCGTATATACCTGCAGAATTTTATATATTGTCATTTAAGCAGCATTCATAAGTCGAGATTATATAACTGCTGCATTTCCCCTAAAATGGAACATCAGTTGAATGTATGCGATGCTGTATGTAAACCTGACGCAAATACCACCATGTCCTAAACCCCCACCTATATTTATGGTGAACCCATTTGTCAAATTATTACTGACAGTGATCTATCATCACCATTATATGCCAAAGGCTCCTACACGACTGCGTTAATTATCAAAATTAGTCACTGTAAATGATTTATTCACGGTCATATACAACTCTATTATCTGAAGGACTTACCGGAATGATTTCACCAGCCTTTAGGGGTATTTCACCACAGAATGTCAGACGTTCGGAGAGGAATCTCAGTTCTGTATAACTAGACCTGCGCAGAGGGTCCTTTTCATGCCACAGTTGCTGAACAAAATCCCATCAATAGAAGGAATAGCATATCCCTTATAAAGAAGATTCAAATCTGAGTAAATGTCAGACTATCAAAATGCTTTTATATGTTGCTGCTTTGTGGTTAGTGTGCTAGCACAGAACAATGAACTGGGGGCCAGCCTCTTACCAGTGCGATTGTTGTGAGTTCAAGTCCTTTCCAGTCGTACATGGGAAAATCTGGCAACAATCTGCTGATTGTCGTGGGCTTCAACTATGATGCTGGTATCCGTCGTATAAGTGAAATATTTTTGAGTGCGGCATAATACTCCACTCAATGAATAAATAAATGAATAAATGTTACTGACGAACATGCCTATAGTGCTATTTTATTGACACATTGAATATTTTATTCATTTATTTGATTCGTGTTTTACGCCGTACTCAAGAATATTTCACTTATACGACGGCGGCCAGCATTATGGTGGGAGGAAACCGGGCAGAGCACGTGGAAAACCCACGACCATCTGCAGATTGCTGGAAGACCTACCCGCGTAGGACCGGAGAGGAAGCCAGCACGAGCTGGACTTGAACTCACAGCAACCGCATTGGTGAGAGGCTCCTGGGTCATTACGCTGCGCGAGCGCGCTAAGGAACATTATACTGAATATTTTTAATGTATGTATTTGGTATGATATTGTAGCACAGCGTAAATGTGGTAAAACCTTAATGGGATAAATCGGATGATATTAATATGAAGTAATTTTGATTTTTCCAAATTCACCTCTACCCGGCATGTTTAATTTACTGTAAAATAATGCATATTTATGCACTGCATGACCAGACCAATCGTAAACGACAGAGAGTGCTAAAATTTTCTTCAACACCATACTCCTTACAGCGCATGCCTCGCTTTATACCTTTGACTTTACATCACTGCCACCAATAGACAAGCTTGAGCTTTGGAACCTTTGAGACGCAACCTAGGCTGGCTTAGGCTTAGCCTCATCACTTGTCTCCTCCCGCTGAACTATTATTCAGCATTCATCAAAAAAATTGTTTTCGGACCTGGTAAGAATTATGTTCCACATACTGTAGAGAATGCATGTGTTTAAAATATTATGAGAGGCAAAGGTTGAGATGGATTGTTTGTGCTTTCTGACATCACTCCCTGCCTCATCACCGTGACCCTAGTGACTTCGGCGTTGTTCAAGATTTCTATACAAAATGTGCGATTGGTGGCAGTGATGTAAAACGAAAGTTAGGGAACGACGCATGCGCTGTAAGGAGTATGCTTCAACACCTCAACCTAAACAGAGACAACATCTTTCAATCCGCGAGTAATTATGATACGTAAATACACCAAACAAGTGTTTGGTTTTATATCTAAACATGTGCTTATTTGAATATAGAGTGGGTTAAATGCCCATCTCATGTCTATTTGACACCTGTGTACAGACAGTCTAAACACATCGCTTAGAGGAGCATTCTTTTTTCAAACACATTACCTGTTGAGAGTGAGACATTTCCTTCGCCTCAAACAGTTTAGCCGCGGAACAGTTTAGTTTGGATCACTCCAGTATCACGTGAGACAAAATGTGCTATAGATGCGCAAGGAAATCTATGGCAAATGGCTTCTGTCCGTCATCCGTTAAACTAACAGTGTTTTGAAAGTCGATGCCTGTACATTTAAGCTCAAGAAGCATTCACGTAGGATTGCGTCCTCAGAAGGCATCCTACTAATCAAACTTGGAATTGAATATACCAGCTTCTGATTGGGTGCCAACAGACGGCCTTAATGAATGAGTGACTAAGAATCAATTATCAAGCTGATTTGGGTAAATATAAGATACGTTATTTCATATTTTCGTAGCTAAGGCAAGAAAAAGCAACCTACAAATGGAGACGTACCGGTCTCTAACTTGTGCTTTCAGCAAACAGGAGCATGAGTGGACTTGTTTATCAGGTATCGATATGGGTTAAATATACGAACTTAAAAGAAAAGACAACACAAAATTAAACATATATATATGGATCGATAAAGTATCCCACATCGAGTTTAAAAAGTTTAATTTTTTGTCTTTGTGATGATGCATAACAGAGATATGGCAGATCAAAGACATCAAAATCGCACAGCGAAAGCGGCACAATGTTATGATAAAGCAATCGTTTCCTCCAATATATATATATATATATATATATATATATATATATATATATATATATATATATATATATATATATATATATATATATATATATATATGCATACGTCATCCGAACCCTGTTTGCCCTTTTCACAATATGTGCGTGGAGTACGCGTGACGCGACATCGTTTTCACGGTTGCCTCAGCATGGCGCATCCCATGGCCTGATACAAGAATTCCAGATTTAAAATTAAAAATGTCTTTTACGGTTATATTATTTGCTGTTTTTTTTTTTAATATGACAGTTTATAAGGAATAGACATGTATGTTATTATCCTGGGGGCCATACATGTCGCCAGGTTTAATATGTGAGCGCAGATTACAAAGAGTTTGATGATTAAGCATTTCGACTTCCGTCAATAAAGTGAAGCTTATTACAACACTGTCACAGGCAGAATGCTTTGAAAGTGTGTTGATTACTGTTTTGATTTTGCCATGACATTTAATTAAAATCTTAGTCCCTAGACTACCAATTCCCTTCTGTTAACGTGTTGACAAGAGTCACACGGGTATATACGTAAATCAGTCTTTAGCCTCAGATGTCATGTCCCATTATCTGCATGCGTTACTTCTAAACTATGTGAAGTTTGCTGTATGTATGGTATAAGAAAA
Organism: Liolophura sinensis; assembly: GCF_032854445.1. Taxonomy (NCBI): domain Eukaryota; kingdom Metazoa; phylum Mollusca; class Polyplacophora; order Chitonida; family Chitonidae; genus Liolophura; species Liolophura sinensis. The sequence goes on along the minus strand of NC_088303.1, from coordinate 17,088,411 downwards.
GTAATCCAATCCAGCTGTAACTCACCTTTTTAGAATAGGTATCATCTTTTTTCTCTTGTAAACTTAAAAGCATTTGCCGATACGGGTGCAAAACTATTCGAAGCCATAGACGCAACAGCTCGATTTAAGAGAAGGACTTAAGTTGAATAAGTTTTGACAGGTTTCATCACATCAAAGAAGGACATATAAAAAGTGAATTAGAATGAAAGGAGTCTTCCAATAAACAAGATGGCAGATATACACCGTACTGTATTCTGAATTGATGGTGAAAAGTTCAAACATGGAAGTTTTACCTTACACCAGAACAAAAGATTGTAACATAATGGATAAGTTTGAAAGATCCACGTTGGACCAGGAGTTCTTATAAGATGATGGTTAAAATTGCAAGAGATCCATCCTGAAACACAACAACAGATTGCAATTTGATGGTATTCACTTGAGAAGATCCAATAAGTAAAAATGTCTGTTGGATGCTGAGATAGTCGTAAACGTTGTGGATAGCTCGCTTTCTTTTATAATTTTTTTTGAGTTTGTGATTTTTAAAACTGACATATAAAAGATAGTTTGAATTGTTCATTATGCGTATACATGTATTTATAAGAGCAATATAATATTCATATAATGTCGTATGTTGGTATGTTCTGATGTTTCGTATATGAAAGGTATTTCAAGTGGACATTCCATGATAACTTTCACAAGTATTAAGGGAATGAGACAACTGTATATAATCAAGCTTTATTTAGAAATACATATGAACAGATGCGTGTTCGTTTTAGGAGGGCGGGTCAGGCGACTGTTGACTCGCCATTTCAAAGACGGTTTATTTCTCCAATCTGGTGACACTCTCATTTAGGGTGATTAGTTTTGCTTACGATTCGTTTAAATTTTGCAAAATTCAACTTTTTATATCACCCAAAATTCGCATGATGCTATGTTATATTATGACGTTTGTTATGAACATTTCTGTATAACGGATCAAAATTTCAGCCAATGGTGACCAGTATTATTGGGGTCAAAGAATTTTGTCACCTTATCAGCCTTCATTTGGGTTGTATCATAAAAATTGTGTTCTTTGAAAAACAGACAATATTCTGACATATTTTAACTATAGATGAAAACAAAACAACACAGAAAATGTGAAGTGTGTATTACGATGTCTGTGACAGCATTATCCATTCAGTGTTGTAGCACTCTTTAGTTGTGAGAAAAAATCTTTGGCTCGGTTGCATGAAATGCGCATGTGCAATCTTAGTACTGCTCTTCTATTCGCTAAGATAGACACGTATGCACTCAGGTTATTTCATTTGACATGTTACACACAGATGTGATGGGGTGACCTTGTGTAAATATTTATCCTTTTGTGGGTGTTGGATACAAAGTCCAAACAAATAAAGTCATTTACAACGACACTGGCAAAAATAATAACTGCGTTTTACCGCACCCTTTGGAATAATCCAAGAACTTTATTAAAAACCGGCAGAATTATTATCATCTATGATTTTACTGGAAATGTTAAGGATTGTATCATGCAGAACGGATCATCATTGACATCATGAGGATTGGGTTACCGTATACATCCGATGTCTCCTATAACTGAAAATCCCAACACAAAACATATCAGCTATATCATGCAAAGAATCCAATAATGCTAAACAAAGACAAGTATTAATAGCAATAGAGTGACTAGCGAGACTAAAGCCCTGACTGAATAGGCAGTCAGTGGTGAACTGCGGTCGTTTGTGTTTTGTTATTTGCTTGTTTTTTTCATGAAACTCTTGAGTTAACGATACAACGGATGGCAGCATATCACTAACTGAATCAATGTTACTCTTGATTGGTTCAGGCCGAAATGTAATGATACACCATTGTTACAGAAGGTCAGTTAAAGCCAAAGTCGGTGGACTTTATGCGCACGATAAACCGAGAGGCTCATCGGACAAGCGAGTATGAACTGGGCAATCTTATCATCAGGAGAGGTCAGCCGTTTGAATTGACCGTCCATCTGGACAGGCCTTACCAACCCGAGGAGGATGACGTAGTTTTCAAGTTCGTCACAGGTAGGGTATTATATTCGTGAAGAATAATAATGTCACGGTGCAACCAACAACTTTCTGGGTATGCTTCGGTAACGAAACAGAAATCATTACCTGTATTCTGAACATATGACCTAGTACTTGGTGCTCTTCTAATTACATGTAAATTAAATACATTCTTCTAATCTTAAACTAAATCTTCGCAATAGGGTATTTAAAGACCAATATAAAATACTGAGAGATACCCTTACCGAACGTTAATCTAGACAAGCTCGGTGGAATATTAGAGGAGGTGATGGACACTCCCTGATAGTGTCTGAAATAGTTTTCATCTGTAGGTATTCCGTACCCAGTAATCTGGCGGTGAAATGCCACAGATGCCGTTGTTAACCTATGGACATGCCCTGTTAAAGCACAAAAATTCCGCGCATCCGGGCAGTGAAAAGTTGGAACCGTCTTGGTACATACTGTTTAAATATAAATGTGATTAAGTCTACAAACCTCTTTATTCCACACCACACAGGCAGTCGTCCCATGCAGAGTAAGAGTACAGTGGTGCCTGTATCTAACGTAGGGGAAGCCAATTCCAAAGACTTCTGGTCTTACCAGATCTTGGCCACGGAAGAGAAGACAATCACAGTCCGGGTGACTTGCGCAGCAGACGCCATCGTCGGCAGATACCAGCTCTTTATCGAAACCTTTCACAAAACCCAACAGGGAGAACTAGATACCTACCGCTTCAAACACCCGGACGACATTTACCTGTTGTTTAATCCTTGGTGTGCAGGTAAGAAAAACAGCTCAGACAGTTGTCTCATATAAACGGTTATACATGTATTTACACGATTTTGGTAGGTTATCATATACCCCTCGACGTTTCCTCCCGCCATAATGACACCCTCCCTTATATAAGTGAAATAAACTTGAGGACGTCGTAATCCCTCCACCATCATTTTTTTTGCCAGACCTTTCGACCAATGTTGGTTTGGTCGCGGTGACCAAATCCCTCTAATAGTGCCCAGAATTCTGCATGATAAGTACTTCAGGTCACTCGGATAATACACACAGCTTTCAAGAGGTTTTTCCCTGACAAGTCATTTGTATGAAATATTCTTTTGTTCTGTATAACGCTATAATTAGGCAAGCAGGCCACGTTTTAAAATTAGTAAAACATGATCTGTGAGTTTATTCCCACAAATTCCTTCCTTTAAATGGTAATTGTATAGTAGTAATGACGTTGGGATTGTGTTTTTTTAAACAATATACTCTAACATAAAGGACTTACACTATAGAGACTAAAACCAGAGTATATTGTGGTCATATTTGTACCACTGAGGAGGGGGTTTCTTTCCCAGACGACCCAGTGCACTTAGAGGATGAACAGCAAAGGCTGGAGTATGTCCTCAGCGAGACTGGTCGGATTTGGATGGGTACCATCGGGAAGTTTACAGTTCGACCCTGGAACTTTGCCCAGGTAAATCTACTACAATCCCTCGCACCCAGCCTCATTGGAGTCCTACGCCATAACACGGGACCGTTAAGTGTCTCTGAACCACATCCTCTGTTTTTCTGATCATGCGCTGTGCGGTTTTAGGAACGACTTTATCTTTTTAAGGCAATCTTAGTTCCTTCATTCCTCGGTGCTAATATTATATAGCGATAGGTTGCCTGAAATTCACTTCCTCGAGACTCAGCTTTGGGCAAAATTTGTGTTATCCAATTGTTCCGATTTGTTTGGGTCCTTAAAGTGAACACAAAGTCTTCCACTATATATACATAGAAAAATGGATATAGGACAGTTTTCACAAAAAACATGTAAAAAATTGTATAAGGTTTTGAAAGCCGATAAGATGAAGTTCAGGATTGGGGATATGACACTGTCTAAACAATTCACTCCGAGTAGCCATGTTGTAGAAGCCCTTATGAACTTGGCCAATCACTAGCACTGAAAGCGACACGTGATAATTGGCTGTCACGTCAAAAAACTTATCAGTTCTCGATTGCCAATGTGTCGTCTTATATTGGATAGACAAATATCGCTGCTATAAGCTGGATTTTGTGGTTAGTTTAAGTGTTAAACTGATGCATTTTGAACCACACATTTATGAGAAGGGAACTGAGAACGGCTGCCCGTGCCACATGTGTACATGTTGGGCAGGAACTGCGGTAACTTGTCAGGGTGACCAGGCAAGATAACGGCCTCGGGAGAGTCATTGCTTGAAGGAAAATATTGTGACTTTGCATTATTTTTCCTCAGCAAATGCAGATTTATTACGAAAATACCTTCCCAAAATCTTAATGAAATGATCTGTTATCAATCAGAACGTCCTGCTATGGTCGGTTAAATTCGACCAAATGCTTACACCCATGCAGGACGAGGACGAGCAGTACCGCTAAAACACAACGCTTGTGTCCACGAACATCGCCCTGACCGAGCGCCAAACTAAAAGAGACATCGGCCCTTTAAACACAGAACAGAGCTGATACTCTTTGGTTGGGTATCAGGCATTTTTGTTGAATTTTGTCGTTGTCATATTGTTTAATACCAATGGTACGGGAAGTTCATAGGTTTTGTGACATCACTCTAGATATCTATAACATGGCAAAATGGCGTCACCAAATGAGTGGTTAGGTACTGACAGTTGTTTGCTATTTATTTTGCTCATGATTTTTTAAAATATTTTTAGAACATTTCTGGAATACTACTTTATTAATTAATTCAGCTTTAGTGACTGACTTTATGTTCACTTTAATATTCCATATGTAATATAAACATGTACCTCAGTCATTTGTAAATTTGTTTTCAAAAGCCCTGCCTTCCGTTTCTTTCAGTTTGATGACGTTTGTCTGATGGCGGCCTTGTCGTTGTTGGAGAGGTCAGAACTGGGAGACCTTGCCCGAGGGAACCCGCTGACAGTGGTCAGGTGTATCTGTAGAATGGTGCGTGAACTGATGAAAATGGCTATAGGTATTGCAGGTGCTTTGGCAAGTGGAGTTCCCATAACGCAAAGTATACAAACATTGGTTGGAGAAGTTGCTTATCGTTGAAAGCCTATTGTAGCCGTTTCTTTCTTTTCACGCCGGAATTATACAGCAATACGGTTTTTAAAAGGAACGTATTAATAGAATCACGAATAATATTACGAAAGTATTTATTTCATGGTTAGTGTGTTTCAAGAAAATCCACATGATGTTGCAGAAATCGAGAAGAAGAGGTAAAAATCATTGTGAATTTTTTTTGGATTGTCACAGATCAACAACAACGAACGGGATGGAGGTGTACTTGTCGGCAACTGGTCTGGAAAATATGACGACGGCGTAGCGCCACATGCATGGAACGGAAGTTCAGCCATTTTGGAAGAATTCTTGAAAAGGCGAAAGGGCGTAAAGTTTGGTCAATGTTGGACATTTGCAGCAGTAGCTACAACATGTAAGCTCGAACATTTTTTCAGACATTCTGTAGAAGTAATTTCAGCCTAGTCTTTGTAATCTCCAATCTTCAGTTCAAACTTTGAAGAGATTTTTTCTTTTCATTAATAAAAAAAATAATAATGCAAAAGACCATAGCATGTAGCGTAAAATTAGAACAACGATGAATATGGCGTAGTTGGCAAATGACAGGTGAAATATACAGCCTATTTTCAATATACTTAATGTTTTTTCTAACGGTTTGTGTAAATGCTGAAAAAGTAATGACTAACACCCCATGGTTTAAGTAGAACTAGGTAAAAATGTAGTTACGTTAATTACAATTAATCAGACGTCATGCACTGGTCTAGAGTTAGCAAAAAATAACACTTCAATTTAAACGAATATCTTATCTCTTTCATTAAATCCCTTAAAATCCCTAAGACTGATTTCTTGTCCTTGCAGTATGTCGTGCACTGGGCATTCCCACACGGTGTGTGACCAACTTCAAATCTGCCCACGACAGTGATTTCAGCTGTCCTGTTGACTTCCACTGGACATCGGACGGCAAAGCTCAGCGGCAAATGGACGAACATATCTGGTCAGTCAACTAATCGTTGGTGTCTTTAAGCATAATAATCATACGTTCTACTTCAAAAACAGCACAAATTATTATTTAAAGAACGCATACATCACTAGCTGATTTGTTCGAGTAGCTTCAAAACACTCTGTTATAAAGTAATGGATTATTAGCATTAAGTGGGCTTATAAACCTCATTCTCCGACAATTTTTTGCTTGAGACTGATTGGAAAACTATCTGAAAATACCTTTAATTACTCGTGTGTTTAGATTTAGAGGTCAAATGCAGTCATTATCTTAATTGTACGGTGAATTATGTCGACCTTAATTATAACACACCTTGCTAGTGACGCCAGACAACTTTATTCGCACAGTTCATGTTCAGTTCCTTATAAAAATTATTGTGGAGCCTTGCGAGTATTGGTCTGGAACTTTCAATTTGGTTGACGGCTGGTATGCAAATATCTATTTCGACGCATAGATTCGTGTATTGTGAGCGTGTCCAGAACAAAAGCAAAGCGATATTAAATACCCTGTTTAGGTCCAGAAAAAACTGTTATTACGCCATTAATGAAATACATATATCTACAAAAAAAGTGCAGGCATTTTCAGACGGAGTTTTGGATGCTCACTTCATGTTGACTGTTAGTTTCCCGTTACGCATCACTTTTAATATTGTTCTATAGCAGGCCTGTTCCAATGCTTGGCGATGTACCTCACTGAAAGAACATGCTTATGTCACCAATCTTGGGAGGTACCAAGTCACACACGAGCAGGAATAAAACCAAAAATATTGCATAACATAGTGCAGGGCCATGTTGTATCATAACAATGACGTGGTTTGGCTACAGGGATTATCATACCTGGAATGAGTGCTGGTTCCAGAGACCGGATTTACCCAAAGGTTACGATGGATGGCAGGCATTTGACTCCACTCTGCAGGAAGTCAGCGAAGGTAGGTTGAGATTTTGCTGGTTTGTTTCATTAGGGTTTAAAGTTTCATTCAGCATTATTTCGGAGATATAGGTTGTGGTGGCTCAAAAGTAATTTCTTCGATATTCCATGGATAACGGTGCTCTGTAATTCTGTACTTAACATTAAAGCACGTTAAAGAACTCGGTATATCTGTATATTTCAAGCACGCAAATTACTTCGAAGAAGTTTCAAGATCGAGGTACCTAAGCAGCTAGGCCAATACGGTTGTTCAAAAGTGTATTAGCTAGTACCAAAATTACATGGTAGTATGTATTTAAGACACCTTGCAGTCAATGTAGTTGCACAAAAGCTGAGAAGATCAGCAGCAGATTTAGGTCATATTTAACTCATTGTAACACAATCATTTGTTGGTTAAGTACAAAACTGAAGACTTGGCTTAAAAGTTCAGCCAGGTACATGTATCCAGATTTAAAACGCTTTTGCACAACCCGTGTCAACTGCAAACAGCAGTCTGGCAACTCGAAGAAGATACAGGCGACACGAACACAAGGCAAAGATTTGTTTGAAGTTTTAAGAATTCACCTATCATCTCTAGGAAGTATGGCGTTAAGCAAGAGTCAGTCAAATAAATAAATGAATTTATCACCTCTAGGCGTGTTTACGTGTGGACCAGCGCCGGTCAAGGCGATCAAAGAAGGCCAACTGTACATACCGTATGACGCCAAGTACCTGTTCGCCGAACTGAACGGGGACAAGACCCACTGGTCAGTGGACCAAGAGGGCAACATGACGGTCCTTGGAACCGAAGTCTCCGCCGTTGGCAGGAACATCAGTACTAAGGCAGTGGGCGCCATTTCCAGGGAGGATCTAACTCAAATGTACAAGTATACTGAAGGTCGGTGGTGACAAACGCTGATCACTGTAAGCTGTTTTTCATTTTCAGCGCGTACGAATAAAGCAAATTTAGTATTGGTTTGTTTCAACAAATGTTTGATGGCGGTGTGCTGCTAGCTGTCTTGGTCAAGTTTTTCCACGTATGCCATTGACGTGAGAAACAGTAATCCCTGGAATATGTTTTCTTGTTTTAAACCACCAAGACATTCACAGAAATTGTGAGTTGAAGTCCAGCTCATGCTCACTTCCTCTCCGGACCTACGTGGGAAGGTCTACCAGCAGTCCTCTCTCCATAATGCTGGCCGCGGTCTTAGAAGTGAAATATTCTTCAGTACCGCGTAAAATACCAATCAAATAAATAAACAGTCAAATAAGTCTTTGGTTCAATCGGAGAACAATTCCATCTTGAATGTACTGATTTTCTGACCTCAACTAACATGGGTTTTGCTTATGTGGAGAAACAAGATGACCGTGTAAAATGTTACAGAGTAGCCGTCAAAAAGATGATGGTAGTGTCGATCATACTATAGAAAACAACATTGGCAGAACAACCGCGATGTAAATTTCCCAAGAGACGCCTGATGTTGTCATTAGCTATAATAATTTTTTTCAGGCACGTAGAACTAAAGAAATTTTTTTCCATCCACAGGCTCAAAGGAATCCAAAAAAGTTCTGGAAGCAGCCGCCCGACAGTGTTTCCGGAGAGTTCCACCAATTCCCGACACAAATAGTCAAGATGTAGACTTTCAGTTTTCGGGTGAAGGTCATCGTTCCGGTGATATTGGGGTTGTTTTAAAAATGCGGAACAGCTCTGGAGAGAGTCGAATTGTGGATGTGAACATGTGCGCTGTGTCTTCAATGTATACTGGTGTCCCGCTAAATCAGATAAAAGAGTCAGTGGTATCTACAGTTATAGAACCACTTTCGGGTGAGTGAGATACAGAAACTCTATGCCGAATATTTAGCTTTTTTTTCATTACATCACAATTGGCCTAATAAAGTTGTTACTATAAACATTTTTAATGTAACCATGACATAAATATTACGTAAATGCAGATGCAGATGTAGTTCTTCTGCAGAATTTGGTTAACCTCATTTAGACGTGTTATGAAATCAACAATTCATTCCATTAGCAATCTTGTAAATCTTTTCTTCTCATGTGTGTACTTCAGATTTAGGTATAAAACTGAATAATCTATAGATGTTATTTTCGCGAAAAAGCTTTTAGAGTTACCCCCCTTTAGCTGCATAAAGTTGACACCCACAAAATGAAGCAGACTACATTTTCGACATTATTATGTCAGAGTTCAATGGAAATGAATGCGGAAAAAAAAAACATTAATGGTAATGCCTTGTGATTAAAGTGCATGCCATTATGATAATTTGTATGTTTACAAATGCACTGTAGGGACTGTTCTAATGGGCAAACAAAGGACTTCGCTTTTAAACCTTTTGGGAGTTTATCCTCGCCACATATTCTTGAAAACAAAGTTCCGTTGCCTTGTAATGTACTCTAATGTAAGAACTATTCCGTTCGTTCACCTTATAGGCACGGTGAAGAAAATTCAACCCCGTCTGTTGTTAACTTGCAGCATATCAAGGTCAAAAACAATCAGTATGAAAAGGTTTCCTTAAATTGGTGAATCTCACATAATCAAACCACTGTTAGCCTTGTAACCTCAGATTTTCTAGGTCTCCTTTACGTTAACACCACAATTAAGCCCTAGATGTCTGTTCTCCGAAAGCACCATGCCTTAAATATTTAACTTCAATAACGAAACCTTTTGCATTTATCTTTACCTGGTCTCGAAAATTAGAACTCATACTAGAGGGCTCTGTGTTCACAGCTTGTAGAGTGATTACGCAACTCCACGAACGTTGTTGAGCATTATATCGCATCTGGTTTCAGAAAGCCAAGTTGTGATGTCCTTGAAATGTTCCGATTACATCAACGGCGTGGAAGCTGATGCGCATGTCAGTGTTTACGTGCACGCTTCCGTCAAAGAGACCGGTCAAAAGTTTATGCAGAGGCAGACATTTTGGATTGACAAACCTCAGCTGGAACTGCAGGTAAAGTTTACAATTAAAGTAGCTTTTGGTGGAAATGATTTGATTGTTCACACGTGATGTGTTTCGAAACCTCAAGGAATGGCCATATCGTAAAGTCTAGAAGAAAGTTCATTTCTGGTTTAGACTTAAGGCTGATATTTGAAGACAGTTGGGCATGTTTTTTCATCTTCGAGAATAAATTCAGGATAGAATGCGTGAATAATAGTTTGATCCTATGAAGGATCGTTTATTGTTAGAAGAATTCAAAATTCGATCAGTGTGAAAATTGGTCATCACTGGTTTTGTATTTATTGAATAGGTAGGGTTTGTATGTCATTGTGGGAGAGGGTAGAGGCCAAGGATTGAGATGCTTGTCTTTCCATCGTTATAGGGCAAATTGGGTGCGAGTTCAAAACCGGTCGTTGACTTGGGATTTGTAGATTTCTCTTATTGTTTCTGGGCCTTGGTGACAGTAAGCTACTGGCGAAGCTGCTTTTGCAATCTAGCATTCGTGGGAGGCCGCTTGCCATCCACCAGTATGGTGTGCACATCTGTACGTCACACGTGGGGAAGTTCGTCTAGAACTTGCCAAAGGTCGGTGATTTGCCCCAGGCATTCCGGTTGCCTCCATGCGTAAAACAGTCCCTACTCATAAAAAAGAAGGAATATTTAATATAGCGTTGAATAACAATCAAATAAATAAAGTAAGCAGATATCAGTGTACAGGCTCTAATTTGTCTCTCATCTACTGGTCGTCTTGTTTAGGCTCCGACAACGGCCCAGGTGGGAAAGAGCTTTGACCTTGTGGTAAAGTTTACCAATCATCTGTCAGTACCGGTAACGAATGGACACCTAAATGTGGACGGTCCTGGGATCCAGAGACTCGCCTCCGTGAAAGTCAAGTAAGTATACTCACACATAATAGTCTCAAAAAATTAATCTGTTACTTTTAACAGAAATTATAATATCTGAGTGATGTTAGAATGTATTGTGTTATTCTGACACAATATTCTGGCATGTTCAACATAATATCCTGTTAATCTAATAGAATCTTTATGTTGAATTAATAGAATATGTGTGTTATATTTAAGAGAACAATCTGTTCAATAACAGAATACATTCGAGCAACACTCAGACAACAGGTTTTCTTTTAAAATTAGTAACAGATTAGTTTTTTGAGTGTATACGAGTCTGGGCAAGTTTCACAATGCTAGTTATTAACACAAGGTTAATAATCAAAGTTTAAGACTTCTTCTTAAAGCTTAGTTTTTTGGTACAGGAAGATAAAATTTGAACACATTTGATGAGGTGGACAAAATTTTGACTTCAAACCCAGAAAAATAAACTTTTAGTTCGTATTTTTATTTAAGTCAGAAATGGCTTTGTGGATTCAACCCCTGGTCCCAGGATCACGAAGCAATCTTTAACTTTAAAATTTCAGTCATTAAATTTGGTGTCTACCTTTCCGTTAGTTTAGCTGAAATTTGTTGTAAAATAACATACCCAGAATCTAGGCTGTCAAGCAATATTTTGCCCTTGTTAAGTAAGAAATAAACAATTTTAAAGTGATTTGAAAATTGACTTCCCAGGGGAGGGTATCACAAAGATTCGCATCGATTGCACGATATTTGGTGAACTGTATACCACTGAAAATAGTCATTATGCTTTCACATATAAAGACACGCGCCGTATGCTCCTAAAGACCCGCGGATGTGCCGCACGCCCTGGAGTAAGTGATTTGGCTTTTATATGGCATACACGTTGAAGTGGCTCTGCTGATCGAAATCTATTCGTCACATGTGGGAAAAGTTCGTCTGTTGGGCGCCAGATATAAATGAAATTACGACACCATAGAAAGTAAACCTGGACAGCATCGATAGATTGGTAGCAAATAGGTACACGTCCATGTGTACAACCGATCAAATCTGGGCTCTTGTCAATTTAGAGGAGTTGAGGTTATATTTTAATTATTCATCTAAATGATTAAATAGTAGCCACTGATGCACCCCTAGCGTGATGGTTTAAGTAGAATTAAGGCGGATGGTTTTCTATATATGGTTTCCTCTACGCGTGAAACATATAGCATACTATATCCCACGTGAAACGGGCCTGAGACTATAATGAATTACCTTGCTTGAACTAAGCTTCCACCGCCTTACAACCGGGGATTTGTCAGCTACTTGAAAATTTGCGGTAGATTCCTTACAATTCCAGGAGAGTTTTCTCAACTCATACACCTACTATTATCTAGGTGAAATGGCCTTGAGTACTACATACAACACCGATAACAAACATTTTAACAACGTGATCCACCCTAAACATAAATAGTAAAGTTTTGCTTTTGTCATTTGTAGAAAGTCAATCGCACCGGGAGAGGAAATCAAAGAAACGGTACAGTTGAAACCGAGACGCCTTGGCAGAAAGGAAATAATTGCTAACTTTTACTGTAAACAGATTTCCGACATTACGGGCATTGTCGATGTGGATTTCGTGGCTGAGAGTAAAGTGTAATGGGCTTGTCACCCACTTCCGGAAATCCATCGTTATCATCTGCGCATGCGCGTTGATGTTACTCTCCGCTGATAATCAGCAGTCGGGGATGACATAACGTTTTATAGCCTTCTAACAGAGCCAGCGCTCATTAACCTCTTAATCTTTTGCGCATGCTCTATATAAACTAACAATTATAGGCACCAGTTTATATGTAAATTTCTCCCCAAAGCGATCTGCAAGAAAGTCTAATACTTGTTTACCTACGTTGTAAAGCCGCTGTATTTCTAAAAAAGACTTTCAAAGTAAACAATAAAAATACTCGGTGCGTGCACATACTTTAAAGGCAGACTGTTAGATCACGGGGATGGCTTGATTTGTGTTGAGTTCCTACCAGTTCATTACGTGTTACTGATATTGGCAGTTACAAGTGAGATACTAATTCAAGTCTGTTATTTTTGTATAAATGACATCGGCGATAAATATTTTTGTGAGTCTATACCCTCGTTGTATGCCTGTAATTTATGGTTTTTCATTTTCTGTCCTTGGCGATGTGCGGTATTTATTTAGCAGCGATATACCATTGTCTAATTGAACTTGTATTGGTCTTAAGATATAAAATTTGATGAAAGTAGATTTGCTCAGTTATACCAAGTGCTCAATGTCCTTACGACATTAATATATCTTTACAGATATAGCTGTAAAATGAATAAAAGTTTTTGATTCGCGGTATTGAAACTATAATAATTTAGTATTGATTTAGTAATTTATGTTGTTTAGGGAAAAAATGTCCAAATCGATGCGGCAGAAGATGAGTAATTTATCTTTTAAGGATATATGTTACGATTACGATATTCTGAGTGTTCCTATGAGTCATTTTGCGACTTTTACTTGTAAAATTTTGCCTAAAATCGGCCTGGGCTTATGCTTCTATCGAAGGCGACAAGAGTCTGTGTCAGTGTCTTCATATGATATAGTTGTGCATAAAATCTATTTACAAAGAATAGAACTCGTGTCTGCTTGTTTGATTGACGTGTATTATAGCTAGCAACATTATATCGGGGGGTTCTTTAGTCCAGACCTTGAGCACGACCGTGGATTACGCCTCGTTATCAGAACGCCCTTGTTTTACATGAGACATGTAAAACGTGTCCGTTGATGTCATATTTGAATCTAGGTTTCGGCGGTTCTAGGTTCCATTCATGTGTTATTAAAACACATTATCGCACCGCGTTATCAACCAACTAAACACGAAACCCCAAAATTTTATGTTTTATCGTACCTTGTTATACTTTATTAACAATCTTTTTACCAAATAATCAATTTAGCTATTAACTATCAATTTAGCATATAACAAATATAATGATCATCACAAAATAGAAAATCATTACTCTAGCATGTCTTCTCACATGGCCAATCGATCATTCTATCTCTGTTGATGAGTAGTGCAGTATACCAGCCTGGATTCGGACTCTTGACCGTATCATATAATATTATTTACCGGCCCGGATAGCACAGTAGAGCGTCCGCTTCGGGACCGGTAGATCCAGGATCAATCCTTGGTCGAGTCACACGTAAGACCTTAAAAGAGGAAGTTGTAACTTCCTCGCTTGGTGTTCAGCATGAAGGGGATAGTGCAACGACTGGTTGACCCGTATCAGTATAATGGCTCGGGCGGGGCGGCTTACTTGCCTTCGGTTAGTCGTCTCAGTGATGCAGCACTAAATAAAAGAGCGGTGGAAATCCGTCCTGCAACAAGGAGGCACATTACACGTGCATGCACCCTAATGATTCCTTCGTCGTCATATGACTGAAAAATTGTTGAGTACGACGTTAAACCCCAAGCACTCACTCACTCATATAATATTATCATATTGAGTGTGGCCATATCAGACGAGGAGCTACTCTTCTCACGCAAAGGAAGGTAGCATGTCTTCTATTTAGGGTCAAATGATCTGTCGTGGAGAGAGTACGGAAAGGGTTGTGTGTGTAAACAAACACATGGCCGTGAGACTGGGGGGAGATGATTGTTATTTGACACCGGCTGTGTGTAGCATGTACTAGTTATTTCTATTGAGTTACATATATGGCCATGAAACATACACATATGGTTTATGTCATCGGCTATAAGTACTGTTCGAATGAGAACCTACCTCGCTTGTCACCAACGGAATGCAACAAAAGCAAAACAGAATTGGGGTCAGTTTTTGTCGTGTATCCACAATAGCGCAGATAAAACTGTGATTCAAAGTTCGTAATATAGACCCTATATGAAACACATGAGCAGTATAGAAGGTACATTTATTGGCGAATAGCTGGCTATTGGAAAGCTTTAATAAAAGCAAGATCTGTGAATTAAAACGTTTAATAGCCACAATTAACCACGCGTTTTCACTGTATCATCGTTTGAAGGATACCTTAAATTTATTCAAAAGTTTACTAAACCTGACACGTAACTCACGTTCAGTGGTTCGGTGTGACCAACTCACGCAACGTCGTCGCGGCAACAAAGGTCGCCCAACTGCCATGTTGTGTCCGATATTGTTAAGCTGTGAAGGGAGACGAATCCGGGAGGCTGAGGGTTTTGTCTACGTGTAACTGTAATTTCGAATATTCCGCCTGCATGGTGCAGAAGTTTTCGGACGACAGAACTTATTTACGGACTTACCGAGGAGTATCAGCTGGAGATGGTTTAGACATCTTTGCTGGATTCCCATCTAATGACGATTTCCCATCTTGATGACAGATGTAAATGCTGAATATATTTTTGAATTGTACACATGCGGGCCTCGCTGATAACATGTGAGTAAGGACGCAGTATAGGTTTCATATACTTAATCTTGGGGAGGGGCAAAGGTTGTCCCGCAACGCACAGACATATGGTACACCCCGGGGTCTCCAGCCTGATATGGAGACCTAAAAACCACACGTATTAACCCACGACATTCATCCACTCCTACATACTATGGCCTCACATGTATGGTTGTCGAAGGCGTGTTTTAACATCTACATACGGGACGCCCTGGTGACGGGATTCGCCGAGAGAAAAGAAGGGAAGAAGAGACATTATGACTTCGCCGTGGAGGTTCTCTGGTCAGACGGCAGGAAGACCTACGTCAAAAGGACGTACAAGGACTTCCTGTTACTCCGGGAGGGACTGGCCAGGTATGGCAAGGGCTCAGGCAGCCAGGCTAAGCGATGGAGTGATGAGAACATTCCTAAACTAGAAGGTAAGCGGTGAATACGATGGCACTCTGTTTTTGTCAGCAAAAGAAATGAGATACACTAGCATTTATCACTATCCTGTATATACGTCATCAGCATCATTCATATCATCATTGTTATCGGATATCAGCCTCGTCATCATTGATTCCTCGTCATCATTGCATCATATCAACGCAAGCCGTTATCATCATCGTGCACTTTATAGTCTACACTTACGTCATCAACGTTGTCATTAGCAAAACAAGCTACCGCTAAGCAACTATCAACACTCTTCATCAAAATCTATGTTATATATTAGTAATCGCATGACATTAGTCAACGTTTCTACAATTGGCATCGTGATTAAGTCATCGCCCTCATTCATAATTCAGGAATCAATGTTACCTTAGGGAAAAACCCTCAACTTATGTAGCAGCAGATTGGACGATTTACCCTCATGTATATGTAAAGTCAACATAGGGTCATGGTAACCATGACACGGCGTGAGCGCTCTAGAAGTCTAATTCAACAGACCTCAATGATTACTACAGTAGTATAAACCCGTGACATTGTCGTTCCTGCTTTGACATGGCACATTTTCCTATACTTGACTCCAGCTATGCAAAGATCGTGAAATGTTTTCAAACAATATACCAGTGTGCTACCCAATATGATACGATAGTAATGCAGCGGCATGTGCAGTTAATATAATCGTATGATGTACAGATAAACTTCTACACACTGCTGGTAGAACATGTAGTGAAATATGCTGTTATCTTGGTTTGTATTTATTGTGATGGACTTTGGTACACGTGGACTAAAAACAAACACATGCGTGCACAGACAGAGGCATTGCTCGGTTTATTAGCACATATATGTGGATCTGACCAGCTTACAGTGGGAGCCTGTTTTGATACGAAGCCCGACCTTTAGTATACATATGGCTACCGTACGTAATGTCAGCCTACGGGCACTTTGTAACCACACGACTGTTATTGTTATTGCTATACGATGCATCTGAATTTTCCTCTGAGCAGATTATAAGCCATCAACAGAAAAGCAAATAACCAGCAGTCATAAAAACCACGAACAAGTACAAAAGAACCAAAGGATTTTCAAAAATCTCCTTACATGTTTCGATAATTATGTAAATTTAAATTTTTTCAGCTCAGTAACCAGAAGTTTTCAGATTCCCTGATACATAATACTGGATTGGTCCTAATGATCATATGTATAGAGAACCGATTTCAGTTAACTACATGTACAAATGAGAATATATTGCTTGAACAGAGCTACGGCTGGATCAACACCAATGCTTATTTATTTATTTAAGTGGTATTTAACGCCTCGCTCAAGACTATGTCACTTTTATATATGACGGCTGCGAGCGTAATGGGTGGTGAACACCGGAATGTCCCGAGTAAAAAATAATAAAAGACTTTATTTATACAAAATAAAGAATAAAACCACAGCGGCGAGGACCATTTGATAAATGGCTAAATGATCACACACACCCATTGAAACACAGCCTCCTGCCATCCTGTCTTAGCTTTCAGACCACAGCAGAAAAACACAAGATGGTTTCCAATTTGAGACCTCAGTCATTTGTCAAGAGTCTGATATAGCGGCAGCGAGACAACGCTTTTAACATCTGAGCCGGCGAGGCCAATGAATCCATGCGTCGAAACAGACATCCGTATACCAGCAGCCAACCAATAAGGTCGTTCCACGTCAATAATCACAAGGCCATTTCCCAAAACGACGTTTACACAATCGACCAAAAAACTAAGAAAGTATGTAAAGTATGAAAAATAGGACGAAATCACACAAAGAGCAGCGGTCAACAACGATGTTGAAAAGAAGTACGGTAGGTTCTAGGCGACTGAGTGAAATCAGTATTCCAATCGTGAATATCAGTTGTCGATAACAAAATGTGTATCTCAGTTTCGCGTTGATTGCAACTATTCATATATCCAACATGGCGAACTAATTCAACACGATGAATATACAGTCCCTAGCCCCGGCTGAAGCTGAATCAGACACAGTCATGAAGCAGAGCTGCAGAACACCTATGTGCACGACATATGATCACGGTGTTGTAATACTAAGCAGTTATGCAGTCAAAGCCATGCTGGCGATACATCTGCGCAATGATGTTCAGTGTAACTTAAAAACCGGTATCGAAAAGATGAACTTTTACAACAATGAACAATAAAATTATAACCAAGTCCATGAAAATGATCTCAATCCATTACCGTGCATAAGAAAGCAATGCTCTATACACCCAGGTCCCCGCACAACATAGTGCATGAACTCCGCTGACTACCACCGATATCACTATCACCTGTTACACCCGAATAATGTGTCAAAACTATTGATTTATATCCACCTGATATCGGGCACATTTTTACGCATGAATTATTTAATGTGTCGAAAGTATTGCATCTTATCCATGCACCTGATATCGGTAATCATTTTTACACATGGATTAATAATATGTCAAAACTCACCAAACTTCTGTTGCAAGACACCGGGGCAGTCACAGTTATTGGGCTTAACTTTTAGCTAGATAAAGAAAAGATTGCAAAGTTTACTGAATAAGATTACAGATAGGGTGTCCACAGGGTGCCAGCTGCCCATGTTCACGTTCCGTTTATTAACCATACCTCTTAGACAACATTTCAGCAAATTTTTGAAAAAGAGTTCGTGAAAGACGTAAATGTGAAAAAAAAATCCAAATTTATGCTTGGCGCTTTTTATCGCGTGCTTTGTTATTAAGTCTCTCAAGGTGTATTATATGTTTGCCAGCAGTGGTATATATGACAACGTATTGTCAATTTGTTACTTTGTGATTATGAGAGATTTATGACAATCTTTATATGGAATCTGTATACAAATCTGGCGCTAATGTCTAATTGTGCATTCATATTCATTGTTTTAAAAAGTGACAAACTCGTTCCTACTATTGTATCCACCATACACCGACTGCTATTTAATGGTCACAATTTGGAAGATTTTTATTATCCATTCTGTTTTCTCTAGCTCCCAAGTTATTCACGCCGTCTGGGATTGAACAGGCCGAGCAGCAAGAGTTCGAGCTGAACCGCTTCCTCCAGACTCTCGCTAAGACCAGAGGCGAGGTAAATTAAATATACAAATACATTTTTTATTTAAATAATACAGGAGGTAAGCAAAAATCAGAACATCTGAACTGCCCAAAATGGTGTAGTAGAGCAAAGTCTTATCTCATAGAATCAATTTTACACGCCTTTCGACGCCCGCGTCGAGCTATGATCTTAGTGTCGTCGGTTAAGTTCATGCAAGAGAAGGCCCATCCTGAAGATTGATACACCATCCAAGTCACACGACAGGCCCCGATAGCACAGTTGGTAGAGCGTCCGCTTCGGGAGCGGTATATTCAGGATTAATCCTCGATCCAGTCACACCTAAGACCTTAAGACCATGGCGTTCAGCACAAAGGGGATAATGCTACGACCTTTATCAGTATAATGGCTCGGGCGGATGGGGTTTACTAATCTTCGGTAAGGTGTTTTAGTAAAGCAGCACTAGATAAAAGAGCGGTGGAAATCCGTCCTGCAACAAGGAGGCACATTACATGCACTCTAAGGGTTCCTTCGTCGTCATATGACTGAAAAATTGTTAAGTACGACGTTAAACCACAAGCCCTCACTCCCTCCAAGTCACATGAGCGGTTCAGAGGCTCTTAAGTCGGACAAATTCGCCAGCACAACCGGTTTAAAGCCTCCCCATTTTCTTAAACGGACGATTTTTACAAGTGGATTGCTTGTCTTGAGAAAAAGAGAATCGAAAATAGCAATATCCTTTGTCCGCAAATAAAGTGGACAAAACTAGACAAACTTAGTCTATCACAACTTTATCACTGTATAGTGAGTTCACAATTAATTCTCATGATTTCCATTATAGAGGGGTTTGTATTGAACTGTGCAAAAAGTGAGGCGATGCTTTCTAGACTGTATTATTTTATTTCGCATACAGATATACACGCAAGATTTAAATAAACGGTCATATTGTCGTATGAATTATATAAATACCCCATTTTTTCTTTTCATTTTCAAGCTGATGTACTCAAGAGATGTCGTGGAATTTTTTGAGGCCAGACCACGTGATCCTCAGCCATATCACAGGCGTAGTGATATTGACGAACTATCTGAAGTTGACAGCGTAGCTGTCGAGGATGAGGTCGTCTTTGACGCCGGCAAATGGCAAAGCTCGCAACCGGAAAATGTATCTCTTTTGAAAGCCTTACCCCCACAATGAAACTTTGTAGATAGTTCTCGAAGTAAAGTGGGTGGAAAAAAGACAATAGCTGTGATGTACAAAAGTTGAAGGAGAGACTTGTGTGCTTTAATACCCAGGGATTGCACTGGACTACGAAAATACTCACACTGAACAATGTCATATGGGCGGTGTTTATTTTGATAAAATGCGAATGACTGTGTGTGCCTCTATGTACGTAAAAGTGTTAAATAAAATGTTAAATTGCATACGTGTTTTTTTTAAACATGTATAGTTTTCGCAAGCGGCACGAAGAGAATACAGCAACTAAATGCCTAATTAATTATTAGGTATCTCATACAGTGAGCCTCTGTTTTCATTGCTCAACAGGCCTGAGGGTCACATCATGTTCCTCTAAACCTGAAAACACCGATAATCGGCTGAAGTAAAACAACGCTTCACTCCCATGTTCACAAAGTAATACCAAACGATCCAGTGCAAGAACACATATTTTATGCATATTGCAAAACCACAGAGCACAGAGTAAATCACCGACGTATTTGTCAAGTTATGCACATTCCTGTGTGTGGCACGTGTAATATTGGTGCACGAAATTAGGTAAGCTGTCTAAAACGAGCTTTATGCATGACCACACAAGAGAATCGTCAAAGATACCCACCTACATTAAGCGGGTCTTAAGAGAGTCGTCATATATACAGCGTTTTCCTATCCGTTATCTTTCATTAGATTTGTAACACGGCTAAACGTTACCCAAACGTGGCTAATGAAGAAATTTTAATCGAACAGGATTCGAGATTATACGGACTTTTGGGTCCTTAATCTCTGAGAGTAATCTCCCCTTTTCCTAATCATTCACGGTGTAGTAGTGAAACGCGAGAGCCATAGGGGCGGGAGGTCAAAAATTGATATCACAATTTTTCAAAATACAAAATTTGCTCCAACAATCAAACCGACATAGGGCTTAAAAACGAAATATTCTTGTAAAATTGCTCTAATATATAAATCAAATTGTTCACGCATTTGTGCCTGAATAACACAAGATTGACAGATCAGTGGCTAACTGGTGAAGTCCGACACACAAAGCCTGGATTCTCAGTGACTCATGCATAAATCTGCTAAATGCTGCGTAAGTATAATACAAAACAGGACAGGGACAAGCAGTTAAAATCTGACACACTGACTTTTAAAAGCAAAGGCATCGAAGTTGTATTTCAGATTATGTCATCTTTGTATTTTTGCTGACTTCTCCTATAGGTAAAACGGACAGATGGACAGGTCAGTGATAAGCCAGGCTGTGCACAAATAATGGCTGTAGGTTTCTCAGTGACTGATGTAAAAGCAGTGTGTTCAAATTTACAGCCCGGTATGGACAGATAAGTGACAAGCTTAGCAGTTGATAGCTGACATAAACTGTCTGTAGGCCTCTCAGTGACTGATGTGAATGCAATGTGTTTAAACCTACAGTCCGGTGTTTAAGATGGACACGTCAGTGACAAGAAGTTGTAGTATAACGCTCAAAGCCTCTTGTGCATTAGGAAGTATATATCTGGTGTGATGGAGATACATCGAGTTGAGCAAAACAGGACTTTTGAAGTCTAATACTAGTATACATGTAAGTCATTTATAAAGGTCCTCAAACCATCTTTATGGAATAGCTACAACGCGTACAGCTCCTCAGTCTTTACATAGTTTATCATTAGTTCACTCTAGAACTACATGAAGCATGCTTTTTGGAGCCATGGGCTGGTTTAAAACAAAGGAACCCAGGAAAGCTATACGGCTACATCCTCACAAGACGACTTTTTGTCTTGATGCCCCTAAGCAGGTATAAAATCTTTTTATACTGAATGTTCAAGACCTCGTGGATACAAGGCGCGCAATGCTGTGCGTATTAGACATACTGGGTGGGTGGGGGTGGGGGTGGGGGGGGGGGGGGGGTGGGTCAGTCAAAGCGATTGTGAGGACAGATGTATCGTTATTTTTAACCTTCTCCCACACTGTCTTGGATATTTACCTAACTGCCCCACCTACACGTATGTTCTCACTAAACTTGTTTCTATAACCAACATTTGTGAAAATCAACCAAAAGATACGTATCTTTCGGTTACCTGTATAGTATTGTTCATTTGAATCATCCTTCAACACTTGTCCTGAAAGTAGTGTAGGCCTCGACAAGAATGTATGGACGAATGAGTAATGATATATATATATAGGGTTTAATGTCATATTGTTTCGGCCATATCATTGTCACAACCTGTTAGAACCATTTAACAATTATCTTTGACAGGACAATGATAAAACATCAAAAATCATAGGAAACAGACACTTTTTTGACAACATACTAATATAAATAAAAAGTTAAAATTCGAAAATGATTTATTTATTTATTTATTTGATTGGTGTTTTACGCCGTACTCAAGAATATTTCACTTATACGACGGCAGCCAGCATTATGGTGGGAGAAACCGAGCAGAGCCCGGGGAAAACCCACGACCATCCGCAGATTGCTAGCAGACCTTCCCACTTACGGTAGATTCGAAAATGACATGAAATATATAGTTTTTATACAATAACTTTAAAAATGTGGTTCTTATGCAATAACATAAACATGTCACTACCGCATCGCACACAACGGTGTCGAACAATTAAAATGCCGGTCCAAATGCAACAAGGAAAACATCTGCAAAATTATAACTTAAACGATATGAACTTGTTCTGCTCATCGGGTCCACATGGAAAAGCTCAGTGTTAGTCTAGTTTACCCCAAGCTTGCTTAGAGGCACACTGGTTGTCCCACGGAAACCCTCGGCAAGAAGTTTGCCAGTGACAACCACAACACATGCACTTTAAGACACAACACAAGGCTTCTCTTACTCCAATCCTGCGATTAAATGTTTAGTCACAGGTGTACCGAGCTTTCCGCTTTGATCAGAGCTGAAGTAGAAATATGAAATTCTGGCCCTCCAGATAAAGCAAAGCCCATTACAAATGAAAGTTTTCTCCTTAAACCGATATGGAAATTGCTGGTATGTGCATGTAATATCAAGATTGATCAGAACAAAAACAAATCTTTAGGGTTATATTTCGAACAAAGGAAGTAAACACCATTGGCGATGTTTTGTAATGTGTTCTTCACTAGATCAAGTGAGAGTGAGATTTACTGTAATGGAGTTTGATAGATGGGGCTGTTTTGCGTAGAGACAGGTTTCCTTATGTAATTCCTACCTTCATGATATAACAGACAAATCTAGATTTTGCCATTTCCCTGACAGTATTATTCGAGGATTTCAGTTTTTGATTCGTTCAATTTCCCAGTAAAGAAAATGTTGATATTTTGTTTTATTTTGTTTGGCTTTTATAAGTTCAAAACAAAATAGTCCGCCTCTATACCTTCCACTTTAAATTTGTCCGCTAGATTGATCACACAAGTACTCATATATATATATACATATATATCGGCACAGAGATCGACTCTTTTGTGTCCGTCGACAGGTGGTGCTCTTCTTAATTGGTGATCGATATTTTTTCAACTTTCTTCTTCCAACATTAATTATCTACCCTGAGCCCATCCCAACTACTTGCAACGTTCGTTAGCCAAATATGTCAAACTATTTATCAGAGTTTATGCCAGTCCATACTTTTCACCAAATCAGGTGTTTTTTCATCAGTTTCAATCCTGTAAGTATAAATGCTAATAGGAACTCGTGTCAGTACCAGTTGATGATCCGACTTGTCCACTCTCTGTCACAATGCTGGGCTATATCTTTCTTGCGATCTGTGCCTTTGGAACTGTTACTTGTCGAACAGCAGGTAAGGCAACATTATGACAATAGGAACAAGAAGAAGAAGGAGAAAAATTATACTGTAATATTCATATTATACTACCTAGGGTTTTACGCAAGGCAGGCAATTTGGTTTCCTTTAGAACATACTAGGCCTACACATACATGCAGTATGTTATAAATTACGATTAAACGTTGTCACAAAAGATATCGCTTGCATCGTTCGGTGTGTCCAGATAAGACAATGTGACTGACGCGTCTTGGCGTATATGTGTCCCAGTTAATACACTGTTCTATAGCATTTGTCATAGATACGTTCTTCTGACTATATTCCCCATTCATACAACGCTGTGTCGTTCTCTTAGTACTATATATCTTCCACTTTCTTACATGTGTTCCACAATGTTGCACCGTATATTATCTTCTTCCGGTGACATTTAACATGTCTATCATAGAACGTTCGCTCATCGCGTCTTTGAGATTTAAAAACATAGCTAATGACGTTCTTACGTAATGTTTTCTCACTAGGTGAATGTTTTGACCAGACCGGTGCCTACTTTTTCTGTGCTTCTTCCTGCGGAGTGATTCCAGGCGCCGCAGAGACCTACTTCAAGCAATGTTCAGAGGGACTGTGTTGTTCCGACAAGGCATCAGGTTCGTTCTTGTTTTCATCTTAGACTATATTTTAGGACATTTACTTGAGAGTGAAGTGTCACTCTCAAGAAGTTTTTCAACATATAAGACAATGAATACTTACATGTGAACAAAAATGTTACTGGCGTGCATGATAGCAGAAATGCGTGAAGCATGAAAATATGTTAGTTTATGTGAGCTTTGCCTCACCAAGAAAGCGAAATAAAGTTTTAACTGTTGTCATTTCAGGGTATAATTGTACCCAGGATTCCCTATAACAAAGACTAGCATTACTTCAACTGAAACATTTTCTCTATACACGGGCGGATTGTATCCAAGTCGTCATTTGTTCTGTTTGCAGCTTGTGCTAACACCGATCAGTACGCTTGGATCTGCAACTACGTGTTCATTCCGTTGTGTAAATACAGGCAGGATACGGGCTGCTCCAGTATAGGTATACCGCACAGGCATTTGTAAAGATGCCATTACCCTTGTTATGATATCGTAATGCATCACTGCATGCTTCCATCCATTAATCAATGGCTAACGTTTTAATTCATATCATTCTTTACTCTCATGTGAATGTAATGAAGACGAATGGCCCTCTTCCCATTCCTCTGAAAAACCTCTTGAAAACAAATAAACATCGTAAAACTAAGCATGCTTTTACTACACATGATCTTCAGTCAAAAATTTTGCTTAGTCAAAAGATGTATGTAAGTGACTTAAGTGACAAGAGGACGTTAAAAACCCACAGAGCTATTTTTGTGTGGCATTTATAAATCTATGGATATGGTTTATCTTATGACACGTTTTATGTTTTGTACGTAATGGATATTGTTTCATTTCAGCTTTGTTAAGTTTGTTTCAAGCTCACTCTCTCTTGATAAAGGACAGGGATTTGTTAAAGGATTATTCTGAAAATCCATCCTTTTTTCTGTTCTTTTTCTTTTTCTGTTTCTGTTCCAACTAAAGTCACTTCAACTCTTCACTGCTTTCAGAATGCATGTATCTCAGAATTTCACCACTTATAAAACCTAGACCCTCTAAACTGACTTTCGCTTATGCGCTTTACCTAGTCCTCCCTCATCCACCATGTGTTTCTAGCTGCAAAATGTTACATGTTATGCACTGTTTACCATCGTTCCATTCAATATAAATATCAGTAGATTAGAAAAAATGCATCTTCACCCGGTTATGGTGACATTAGTAAATACTGAGACAGCAAGGTGCCGGCGTTCGTCAGCAGATTCAAGTCGTGTCTTATACACTCAAAAAATTTATCTGTTAAATTTAACAGAAAGTCTGCTATTTGAGTGATGTTACAATGTATTTTGTTATTGCAGGAGATTATGTTAAATATAACACATATATTCTATTAATTCAACATAAAGATTCTGCTAGACTTACATGATATTATGTTGAGTATGAGAGAGTATTATGTTATAATTACAAAATACATTCTAACATCACTCAGACAAAAGACTTCCTGTTAAAACAAAGAGATAACTTTATTGAGTGTACATGTAAGTTATTCACCTGTGACCTGTTTCTCTTGTATTTCACATTCTTTCATGTGGTGTCTCTGTAACACAGTCACAAAGAAGCGACTGCCACATGTAGGTTAGAAAACCATCGTAAGCCTGTAGAAAATCGTAGCTATAAATATTCTTCATAGCCAAATGCTATCAAAATTAGCAGATTGAAATTATATATGGAACGATATTCAGAATTCCTTGTACAACTGTATATAACGGTATTCGGTATGCTGTTTTGGTGTTATTCATTTGTCGTAAAAACAACTATTCTTCATATGCTGTTGATGGTTGGCATGGATCTCGATGTTGTATATAGGGGCTTCATGTAACACTTAACAACACCAATTTTGTTTCAGTCACACCACCGACTCCACCTACAACCAAGCCAACTACAACAACATCGAGTACAACAACATCCACAACAACAACTACGACTACAACAACCACAACCACAACGACAACCACGCCACCTCCGGTATCACCCAGTATGTACTGAATTCCTTTCACACGTATCTCTCAATTCTTTTCTGCCTTCGCTCAAAATAGATTAGAAATCTTTATCTGTGGGCCCTTCAGAGACTGTGGACCATAAAAAATTAGTACCTGCAAACGTCTTTTTAAATACATATGGATAAAATAAAATGTTGTTACACTCGACAAACACGATAAAATGTTGTGAAAGTTCACTCTGTGAAAGATTTGTAACAGAAAAACACAAAGAAAGAGATGATAAGGACCGTAAAATATCTTGGTAGCGGGATTACGTATTCTTGTGGAGAGTACATTCATTGTGACTTACATTACTTCAGAATGTGGTATCAAAGGCGCAACTAAGAGAAGCATCGACAAGAGAATCGTTGGCGGTGAGTTTGCCGCGAAATGCGAGTATCCATGGCAAGTCTCCGTGTCTGTACAGAGCGCTCTATGTGGTGGTAGTATCATCGACGAGTACACCATCGTGACAGCCGCTCACTGCATACAGTAAGTACACCATCGTGACAGCCGCTCACTGCATACAGTAAGTACAGCATCGTGACAGCCGCTCACTGCATACAGTAAGTACACCATCGTGACAGCCGCTCACTGCACACAGTAAGTACAGCATCGTGACAGCCGCTCACTGCACACAGTAAGTACACCATCGTGACAGCCGCTCACTGCATACAGTAAGTACACCATCGTGACAGCCGCTCACTGCATACAGTAAGTACACCATCGTGACAAGGGCTTACTCCATACAGCAAGTACAGCTGCCCATTGCATACTTTAAATAGGCCTACTCCGTAACCACAGCTACCCATTGCTTATCGTGAGTGGACAATTGTGACAACTATTCACTGCTTACAACTTGACAGCTGCTCACCGTGTACTGTAAATACACTGCCTAGAGTTCACTGTATGGATTAAATATACGTTTGCAACAGGTTTTTATTAAACACGGAAAATACACATTGAGACAGCCGTAAACAGCATAGTATACATTTGTGACAGGTATTAACCGTACATCACACCTTTTCACTGCACATAACATGGCAGTTACTCACATTTGTTTTAGTTATTCTTTATTTTTTTATTTGATTGGTGTTTTACGACGTATTCATGAATATGTCACTTATACGACTGCGGCCAGCAGTATAGTGTGAAGGAGTGGCCGGGGGAAACATACGACCATCCGCA
This sequence comes from Liolophura sinensis, assembly GCF_032854445.1. Lineage (NCBI taxonomy): Eukaryota > Metazoa > Mollusca > Polyplacophora > Chitonida > Chitonidae > Liolophura > Liolophura sinensis. The sequence goes on along the minus strand of NC_088303.1, from coordinate 17,060,909 downwards.
GGTTGCTAGAAGACAATCCCACGTACGGCCGGAGGGAAACCCAGCATGAGCTGGATTTGAACTCACAGGGACTGCATTGGTGAGAGGCTCCTGGGCGATTGCGCCGCGCTGCGACGCTAAGCACCTCGGCCACAGAGGCCCAGTGTAAGCTATTCATTGCACACAGCAAGTGCTCACAAATGCATACGTAGTCTACATTGTCTTTAAGATATAGTTTATACTCACCTTATCCGATAACTAGAGGTCACTCCGAGATCACGAACTTGTGCCACAGCCAAATATATGAAACCGAGTGCGAAAAACGGGCAATACTCTGTCAGGCACTAAATCAGTAATATGCATTGTTTCCTTTTAGGCAGTGGTTAAGAATTGTCTGAAAAAAATTGACCCAGATCCCCATTCGGATCACCATTAAAATGCAGTGGAATAGTTCTTGGTCCAAGATCCATCGGGATCACCATCAAAATGCAGTGGAATAGTTCTTGGTCCAAGATCCATCGGGATCACCATCAAAATGCAGTGGAATAGTTCTTGGTCCAAGATCCATCGGGATCACCATCAAAATTCAGTGGAATAGTTCTTGGTCCAAGATCCATCGGGATCACCATCAAAATTCAGTGGAATAATCCTTAACCCAAGACCTACCTGTCCATATAATTTCATCCAAATCTCGGCCAAACGTTTTCCGTGAACCTGTTGACACACACACAGACATACAAATAAATAGGAAAATCACGCCAGCAAAGTCGACGTACACAGTTGTTCGTATTTGACACACTATTGCCACTGATAAATGATCGTTATTTATAACAAATATCGATGACTTACTTAGAGCGATTCAGACTATAAACTTTCATTGTTACTTAATGTTATTCTCTACACAACAGACGGTATAACCTTACCGTTTGTAGAAGGAAGGCTATGGTTTCTTTGCATAAATTTCATGATTATCAAATATGATGATAACACAGCCTTTTGAGTAATGCTAGATCAGCGACACCAAATAAATTTCATTTAACCCCATTGCATTTCTGTCTATAACTGATTAATCCATGGCACTACAATATGAACATCTGTAATAAAAGCCTCACTGAGGTAAATCGACAAGAGGCCGGGTTTTGCCTATTATGTGTGGCCACTTGCCAACTATCACACTGCCCTCTCTGCTTTGCATGTACTCCCCATCTACTACCCGTGTAGTATTTTATATTAAGGAGAATAATTTCATGTAGTCTCTGCTCTTCCCTTACAGACCATCTAACTCGCTCCAGCCTTCAGACATAAGAATAGATGTTGGAGAGTACGACTTGGGCAACCCTAGTGATCAGACAACCTTGCCCGTGGAGAGCTTTACTGTGCATCAAAACTACAACCCTAGCACATTCCGTACGTAACCGTAAATACGGCATCTATGTGAAGGTCGAAATAAAAAGCAAGTTCACCTCGCTTATGCTAGGGTGGGCCCCTGAAATTAGTCGTATACTGCAGATTATACCCGAAAAAAATTTCCTTGAAACCCTGTTCTGTGTCAATAATATTACAACAGGAATATTTGTACACTTGCTGAAACAGTTGTACAGTTGCTGAAACAGTTGTACACATTCTGAAACAGTTGCAGTCTTGTTGAAATAGTTGTACCCTTGTTGAAACAGTTGCACACTTGCTGAAACAGTTGCAGTCTTGTTGACACAGTTGTACACTTGTTGAAACAGTTGTACACTTGCTGAAACAGTTGCAGCCTTATCGAAGAAGTTGCACACTTGTTGACACAGGTTTACTCATGCTGAAACAGTTGTACACTTGCTGAACAGTTCCACACTTGTTGAAACAGTTGCACTCTTGCTCAAGCAGTTGCACAATTGTTGAAACAGTTGTACACTTGCTGAAACAGTTGTACGTTTGTTGACATACTGTCTTCCTCAAGTGGCATGGGAGAAGGTCTGACAGCAACCTACTGATGATCGTGCATGAGTTTCCCTGTTTCCTCCCATCATAATGCTGGCGGCCTTCGCACAACTGAAATATTCTTTAGTACGGCGTAAAACACATATAAAATAAATAAATAAACAAAGAAAGAAACCTGTAAAAAATGTGGAGGCCCACCAAAGAAATATAAATTATACCCCATCTTTGATCCGATTGGTACACACGGGTCGTAACCAATCCTTGGATCAGAAACAGACTAGTGTTGCTCCAACGTGTGGATTTCATGATCACTGTTGTTGATTTTTTTACACAGAAAACGACATTGCCATTATTAAGCTGAAAAGCCCAATTGAGTTCAACGAATGTGTCGCGCCCATCTGTCTTCCTGAGGCAAATCAGGATTATACCAGAAATAACTGCGAAGTCAGCGGCTGGGGTACCATTTCCTGTGAGTATTTAACTAGTCAACGTATCGTCATAGAACGGAAATTCCTGAAATATTTTGCAGACACTAGAACCATTCCCTTATCTGAATGACATTTATTGTGTACTGCATGACATTCACATGCTTAGCGACTTCCTTTGAAGTTTTTCCCATGGCAAATCGTTTATGAATGATAATTCATCCAATACCCACACAATAGCAATACAAGTAGCAAGATATAGGGTCATTCACCCGTCTCCTTTAATGTCACGAATTCGAGCAGCTTCCATTTTATTCTCTATCCTCGATATTTCCTGTTCAAACATATTTGTTTCTTACATATCTCCGATGTGGGTAGATTTGTATTAATGATTTATTCGAACATTTGATGTATTGTATGATAATATATCTTCTAATCGGGCAAACTAAAGAATTAGGCCTAGTAGAGATCGTCGTAGAAGTAAAATATTCTTGAGTACGGCGTAAAACACGAATCAAATAAATAAATCGAAACAGCGCATGTATCCTTTGTTCATACTTTTTGCTTGATCTGACACCTAGCTGGAGGATCCATCTCTTACACTCTACAGAGTGTTGACCTGCCCATTGTCAGTCAGCAGGAATGCCAGACAGTTTTCACCAACACCTACATCACAGACCTAAACCTCTGCGCAGGTCTGACACAAGGCGGGAAAGACGCATGCCAGGTAAACTTCGCCTCCGCGTCACGATGTAGTTCTCTGAGCTCGATCACCTTGTGTGGAAAGTTTTACCATGATGCTGGCCGAAGTCTTATAAATATTCATGAGTGCTGGGTAAAACACCATTGAAATAAGTGATGCCGTTTAGTAAGACTTATAAATCACTTGCGTACATATTAAACTATGGAGAGGTTTCGCTAAAACCAAAACACATAGGACTGGTTTGACAATTTTAGGCTTTAGATCGTTGTACATATGGGCAACTGACACCGAAAGCTTAAACTGTACGTGCATCTTACTCGTCAGGTTAGTCCTACTCTCCTACAACTAAATAGTTCCTGTCTGTCACACCTGACTGCTTCTTACTTTCCGCCTCTGAGTTGACTACCTGATCCATTCCAGGGGGATTCCGGTGGCCCCTTGGCCTGCCCGACCTCGGCTGGGAACTACGTGCTGGCCGGCGTGGTGTCCTGGGGAGATGGCTGCGCTGACCCGGGAAAACCTGGCGTCTACACAGATGTCAGCGAGTACCTGGACTGGATCGCCCAAAACTCTTAACGTGTAAACTATTATCCGGCGCCCTTTAACACAGGACCATGGGCTTAGCCGCTAAAAGACATGTTGAGATGTACTGTTTGTAAATCACATATTTATGTTAAATTATATATGTATATTGCCGTTTTTACACATATGATATATGACGAATAAAGATGTTGACGCCATTTTTGTTTCATGTTTACTGATTACTATGTTTCCCAATAAAGAAAGTAAACTCAAACGTGTGTATATGTTTTTCTCTTCAAAAATAAAAGCGCAGCATGTTGAGAAGAGTCGATTCAGCTCAAAATGGCGGTTCGGCTGCTGTCGATGCGACAGTTACATTTGTCTTACGACTTTGAATATCCACAAATAAATGGATGACATGAACTTAAATTATTATTTAGGATTAAAGGAATCATGTTTTTTAGCTTACAAGTTTGAAAACATTCGAGGTGTTTTTATTAGATACAGTATTTGGTGGTGCGTCTTGTGATGATGACTTTGCTATGTGTTGTCTTTTCCTTTAACTTCAACATAAAGTCTGCCACTATATATACATAAAAAGAAGTAAGCCACAGGTATCACATAAAAATTCGATAACGCTTTAAAAGCCGAGAAGACACCATTCAACACTGGGTATATAATATTGATGGCAATTCATTCAGAGCCCTGAGAACCCTATTAGTTTTCTAATTTAAAGTTTAGTGCTGTATATCTCAGCCCCAAACTTGCCATGGTCAGTAGACATTGGTGCCTACCTTTGCCGAACCTGTAAGGAAGTAGCCATAAAATTTTTGACATATAGGTTAAGCGTCAAAATCTGAGCCAACAACGTCAGTGGGACGTCACTCGGAGCCTCTCGCTGAGAATTTCAAACTTTCATCAATAAAACACATATCTGCCCAAAGTTTAAAAAATCCCCATTACTTTCATCCAAGCATGCAAACGTACATAAAAAACGGCCGACTGGTAGCGAAAAATTACTTTACACCCTAAAATACACAGATTTACATTCCTTCCCGAAGAAACAGAAGTGGTATAAGATCTGAGATCCAAGTTGTGGAAGCACTTAAGGACTTGATCAATCAATGTTAGACTGCGCAGAGTGTCGTGGGCCGCTCACTGTCACCAAGGCCTGACACGAAGAGTGAGAGTGCGAGAATTTACAAATTCTCCATCACAACAAGGACTGAAACTGCACTTCGTGTCTCTTAATGACTGCAAGACAAGAACTAAACCACTGGACTATGGCCCGTTGCCTTTTTAAACTATCTTTAAGGACACCATTTACCTGATTAATTCTTTATTTATTTATTTGAATAAACAAACGCTCTGCCAAAACAGGTTATTCGGCTTATTAAAATCGTAATTGATAGAATGAGATTTAATGACGGATCTGCACTATTAATAATTTCTTATTAAGAATTTATAAAGTTGGGAACACACAAGATTTTTTTCGCTTGTTAGGACGAAATCGCACGCGAAATACGCTACGCGGACAGAGTGAAATCGCCGGTGTATTTCTTCGCTAGTATCTAACATGTTTGATACAAGCGAATTTCGGCGCAGTCAAGTTATAAATTATAAATATGTAACACCAATATGCACCACAGTTGGTAGAGCGTTCACGTCGGGAGCTGTAGATCCAGGGTCAATCCTGGGTCGAGTCACACCTAAGAACTTAAAAGAGGAAATGGTAACTTCCTCGCTTGGCGTTCAGCATAAAGGGAATAGTGCAACGACCGGTTAACCCGTATCAGAATATTGGCTCGGGCGGGGCAGTTTACTTTCATTCGGTAAACTCATCTCAGTGAAGCAACACTAGATAAAAGAGCCGTGGAAATCCGTCCTGCAACAAGGAGGCACATTACATGCACTCTAAGGATTCCTTCGTCGTCATATGACTGAAAATTGTTAAGTACAGCGTTAAACCCTGTGCACTCACTCACTCAATATGCACGATGTAATCAAAACCTTTTGCTTCATTTAACTCAGCGGGAAAAAAGTGAAGCTATTTTCAGTTCTTGCTATTCAGAGGTAGCCTTACTACTGTAGCATCTCATCGAAAATCATGCACCATAATAACAAATTGGTAATTTTACGGGAAAATGTACACAGGCTTTGGACTACAGTTTATTTCTGTGTAGATAAACAACTTTCTTGATACACGAGTTGTGTAATTTCGAAAAATGAAAGGTTCATTTTGACTCAATATGCCAAAATATTACAGGTTCATGTTCAGGTATGGAGATAAAGTCACAAATGCAGACTAGGTGTTTAATCAACTTAAGATATAGATACAGGAGAATAAAACAGCAAGATAACATAACAGTCAAAATTAATCTAAACAATATTCTATAATGGCTTTAAAGCCACGGAGAGGGATGAACATATCAAATACATACAGGTGTTGTGATAGTGATAAATTCTAGACTAAATACTAAATCAACTTACAATGTAAATACAGGAAATTAACATTAACACAGTAACAGCCAAGCATTGTCTGAACAGTATCAATTCTATACTGGCTTTATAAGGCCATGGTTAAGAGATGGCAAAATGAGCCTTTCGTTTTTCGGAGTTACACTACCATTACGCTGCATTACGTTAAACTAATCAGTGAAACACAAGGTTACTGTCTTGTGACAGTAAATTCACAGCCAGTTTCGCGGTTACATCGTCTCTTGTTTCCTCGCAACTAAAGGTGCTGCAAATGTAGAAATGTCAATCCTGTATACAATAGCATGATGTATATGTGTATATACGTGTATATGTGCAGCTTTTACAGCACAACTTCTTCGGGGGTCCCATGGCCGCGGGGGTTAGCACGACAGCTCAGAAACCTCCCACCATTGTGGTCGCTTTGATCCAGTCCATGTTGACTTCCTCTATAGTCGTATATTCTCTGTCCGGTTTCTTCTCACCATTGGTCGTATAAGTGAAATATTCTTGAGTACCGCGTAGAACACCAGTCAGATAAATAAATAAATGGTATTTTATTTCCACGTAAAGGATTTGGGTGAAATTTCTGGTCGTGTTATACCTCCATTTACATTCCGAGGCCTCCTCTGAAGCATGTATTTTTGGTGTTTGCTAAGATTTAAACGTCTCATTCAAACTTGACAATCTGACATTTTGTGAAAGTGCTTACAATGACCGTAGTCGAAGTGTCTTATACAAATTAAACGCTTTGGATATTCGTGTATTGTCTATCTTTCTTCTTTCGATGCTTCATCTGGATGAATTCGTGATCTTTCAAAAAGGATATATGAAGTTTTTGTGGGGTATGTTTTGGAATACATTAAGATTTCATACCCAGTATTTTCATACCTAGTTTTAGGTTTTTTGAGGGCTTGACCTTCTCTGGGGTAATCGATATTTATTATGACCTATCATTTTCTTAATAATCCTGGACCTGTAACCCAAGAGATATTTATTTATTTATTCGATTTGGGTTTTACGCCCGTACTCAAGAATATTTCACTTATACAACGGTCGCCAGCATTATGGTGGGAGGAAACCAGGCATGGACCGGGGAAAACCCACGACCATCCGCAGGTTGCTGTCAGACCTTCCCACTTATGGCCGAGAGGAACCCAGCATGAGCTGGACTTGAACTCACAGCGACCACATTGGTGAGATACTCCTGGGTCATTACGTTGAGCTAGCGAGCTAACCAACTCCCAAGATATGTCTAAGTACAAATAATACTGAAAAAAGACTCTGACCGAAACACATGTTTTGTTACGAAGAACTTTATGGTTGTGCTGGACAGTAAGTTTGCTGTGCCGGACGAAATCCTTTTTAATTCCATTAACGTGTACAACATTGAGTTCCTGCCTATTCCTTTGACTGCATAAACATTATTTTTGTTTGTTGGTGACGTGGTAATGTGGTTTTTCATGTGTTTGTGGTGACCTGATAATGTGTTGTTTATTAGTTTGTTGTGACGTGATAATGTGTTATTCATGCGTTTGTGGTAAAGTGGCAATGTGTTATTCACTCGTTTGTGGTGACGTGATAATGTGTTATTCACGCGTTTGTGGTGACGTTGTAATGTGTTATTCACGCGTTGTGGTGACATGGTAATGTGTTATACGTGCGTTTGTGGTGCCGTTGTAATGTGTTATTCATGCGTTTATGGTGACATGGTAATGTGTTATTCATGCGTTTATGGTGACATGGTATTGTGTTATTCACGCGTTTGTGGTGACGTGGTAATGTGTTATTCATGCGTTTATGGTGACATGGTATTGTGTTATTCACGCGTTTGTGGTGACGTGGTAATGTGTTATTCATGCGTTTGTGGTGACGTAGTAATGTGCTATTCATGCATTGCAAGGATCATTGCAAGAATCAGCTTGGATCATTGTAAGGAAATAGGTATGCTACTGACTGAACAAGTCAGCATTTGACCTCAGTTCATTGCTCAGAGAAGACATACTAGGACTGTTAGTTTTAAAGTCTCAGCCACACGCCCTGTTTTAACACTGAACCCAGCATGTGACGAAGGCTTCTCGAACACTTAGCATAACTTAAAATGCTTTAAAGTAAATACACAGGAAAGCCAGCAAATCTCCTAACCAGCAGCAAATGCATTTATTCATCAAGAAACAGTATGTATATGTTTCACATTCCGGTGTTATCCAATCTCTATGTTTGCAGTGATATAGCTTACAGTATGGAGTTCGATACATGTAGGCATGTGTCACTTCCTCAGCCCACACAACAGCTTTCACCCGGTTTGCAGTCCGTGGCCGCCTCATCTACAGACGCGCATGATGGGACTACTGGAACCAGATTCTGTGGCATACACAGCCCATCGATGGCTCCCTCACATCGAGCTTTAAAATAAACATAAATTAACGGGAATTAAAATGTAGAGACACTACTATTATTGCTTCATCACATCTATTACGCTGGCATGTATGCTGTTCGACAGCGTATTCAAAACTATTATTTTTTTTATAATATTTAATTCTACAGAAGCTTGAAGGAAACTATTTACTATCGGGAGTCGTCACCGCGGCCGTTGTAGGTTCTTCTGCCGCCAATGTCGTAGGTTCATCTGCCGCCAATGTCGTAGGTTCATCTGCCGCCAGTGTCGTTTCTACAGCCGCCTCTGTAGTTTCTACAACCGCCTCTGTAGTTTCTACAGCCGCCTCTGTAGTTTCTATAGCCGCCTCTGTAGTTTCTACAGCCGCCTCTGTAGTTTCTACAGCCGCCTCTGTAGTTTCTATGGGGCCTGCTGTGGTTGGAACCACTGAGAGAAAAAGAAAGAAACACATAAGTACAACCAGTAACAAGATAGCTTTCTTCACTCTGTTACACACAAAAAAGGCACTCAAATTGTCCAATTAATTCAGAGTTTTAAAGTCTGCCAATATGACATACGAAACAATCTTTAATTTAGCCCATGCATCGTTATCTAATTGTGGCTGATTGGACGCTTCAATATCGGCTGAACATCAGAGGCCTTTTCTATTGAGCATTAAGCATTAACGGAGAACCATGACTCAGTATACAATCATATTTATTACTTATAATAGTATCATTTTGTATTTAAATAGTGCACCACCAAGCATAAGCATCGTTTTCGACGCCCGTGGTCTCCTGACACAGATGAAGCGTGTTGGACAACCAAGGCCCTGAGGTATACTCCAGTCGCGTCAACATTATTTCAAACTGTATCTATACTGTTACCTCATATCTCACTATGCGACTTCTTTGCTGTGGTCTCATTCGAGACACGTTAGAATGTGCCTTCCATCCCGAAAGTTTAGAATATTATCAGAGTGCGCCTGTATTTACTGTTACCTCCATCATAAAACATTGGAATGATGTCATGGTGCGTCTTTTCTGTTATACCGCAATCACGAAATGTTAGAATGATGTCAGTGTGCGTCTATCTTGGTTGTTTCCCCAGTCGCCAAATGTTAGACTGATGTTAGACTGCATCTATGTTTGTTGTTTTCCACGCTTTGAGTTGTTGAATCCCACGTGAAGAACAAACCAGTGTTTTTACAGTCGGAGAACAGCTCGCTTTCGGACCTTTGAGTAAGGCCAAAAGGTGACACTAATCTGAAACTCAAATTCGACTCAATTCTTTTACAATACAATGGCCGAAAAGCTTGGCGTAGACTAACTGTGGAGGAGAAATAGGTGAGAGCTGGAGAGAAACAACTGGCTTTAATGAACCAGCAGTAGAAGGGGGTGGAGTGAGGTAAGGGAGTGAGTGTTGGACAGGGAAGGCAGGTGAGCCTAGCCAAACGTGGTGCTAATGTAATGTCCCGCTGGCACCGGGGGGATAAAGAGATAAGCGCAGACATTAGGGTGAAGGCAGAAAGTATTAGGCACGTGGCAAAGGGATGTTTCTTCGAAAATGGAATTACGAAAATGCTAAAGGGAGGAGCGATGGTGATCAACACCGTGAGCAGGGTGCTACGGAGATAAAGTTTGAAAAACACACCGCGAGCAGGGAACTACGGAGGTGAAGTTTGAAGAACGATTGTATACTGATGAAGGAGGAGATGTCAAACCCTAAATATCTGAATGAATCTGATGTCGAAGAAGACGAAGACGAAAATAAATAGGAAGCGTGATGACGGCAAACGAAACCATGAGCTGGGGGTGAAGATGACTAACGGGATCTTATCTAAATAAATCTGCCACAGCTCTGTTATAGTGAGACATCTTGTCGCTCAGCTTAAGTGTAGAGCCACGTGCACATGGTGCGATTTCTCGTATGAACTGAGACTAGCCGCTACTAAGGCTATTTGACATGGTTTCAAAGTCCATTGACAGTGCATTCGCTTTGATTTTGTTGAATTCCTCGTAAATGTACGACAAATCGCATCGTGTGAACAGGGCTTACAACTGCTGACAGACAGCTGGAAACTGTACCAGGCACGATGCAGATATCCCCTTGTATGCAGACTCCACTAGGATCCTCAGTAAACCCAGGGACAAGCGGCGCTTTTTCTTCAGGTACACATATTCCATCACAGACCTCTGAAAAAACAAAACATTTTGCATCACAGATGTATGAAAATGCAAAACATGTTCCATCACGGACCTCTGAAATTCCATCACAGACCTCTGAAAACACAAAACACATACCATCACAGACCTCTGAAAACACAAAAACACAATCCATCACAGACCTCTGAAAACACATACCATTACAGACCTCTGAAAACACAAAACACATTCCATCAAAGACCTCTGAAAACACAAAACACATACCATTACAGACTCTGAAAACACAAAACACCAATCCATCACAGACCTCTGAAAACACAAAACACATACCATTACAGACCTCTGAAAACACAAAAACACAATCCATCACAGACCTCCGGAAACACAAAACACATACCATTACAGACCTCTGAAAACACAAAACACAATCCATCACAGACATCTGAAAACACAAATAAACATTCCATCAAAGGCCTCTGAAAACACAAAACACAATCCATCACAGACATCTTGAAAACACAAATAACATTCCATCAAAGGCCTCTGAAAACACAAAACACATACCATTACAGGACCTCTGAAAACACAAAACACATTCCATCAAAGACCTCTGAAAACATAAAACATTCCGTCACAGACCCCTGAAAACAATAAGCATATTGCATCATGGGCCTTTAAAAATACAACGCTTATTCATCACAGACATCTGAAATACATATTCCATTACAGCTACTCTGATACAACATGGTAAACATGTTATTGTTACACACGTTACTCTCATACAATACGTTAGACACGTTACTGTGATACAATACTTTACACGTGTTACTGTGATACAGTCCATTACACATGTTACTGTGATATAGTCCGCTACACATGTTACTGTCATACAATACTTTACACCTGTTACTGTGATACAGTTCATTACACAAGTTACTGTAATACAGTCGGTTACACATGTTACTGTGATACAATACGTTACACATGTTACTATGATACAGTCCGTTACATATTTTACTGTGAAACAATCCAATACACATGTTACTGTGATATAGTCCGCTACACATGTTACTGTGATACAGTCCTTTACACATGTTACTGTGATGCAGTTCGTTACACATGTTACTGTGATACAGTCTGTTACACATGTTACTGTAATACAGTCGATTACACATGTTACTGTAATACAGTCGATTACACATGTTACTGTGATACAATACGTTACACACGTTACTCTGATACAAAACGTTACCCATGTTACTGTGATATCGTCCGTTACACATGTTACTGTGATAAAATCCGTTACACATGTTACTATGATACAGTACATTACACTGCCCGTTGGCAATTTTGTGGCGAGCAAGACTCATTTTACACAGAGCTGAATATTGGCGACTGGCTAAAAGAAATAGACTACAGTAATAGACTACATTATTATAATGTGTGATCATGTATGTATAATAGTGAGTGTATTATTATGTATGTATTATTCTGAGTGTATTATTATGAGTGTATTATTATGTATGTATTATTATGTGTGTATTATTATGTGTGTATTATTATGAGTGTGTTATTATGAGTGTATTATTGTGTGTATTATTACCATAGACCAGGCAGATCTCCCCTGCGGCACATGTCGCGGCTGTATCCTCGCTAAACGCAGGTCCCAGTAAGTCCTCTTTCTCCTTTGGAACACACACGCCGTTCGGGCAGTTCTCTGAAAAACAAAAGCCGAGGTTTTTCATAATAATAATAAATGGCCTGAATTTTTCCCAAAGGTATGCGACGGCAGTTTTATGGGTGAAAGAAACCGTAGAGCCTGGAGTAAACCATCAACCACTCACCAAGTAAAAGACACATAGACTTTCACTTTGAGTGATCTCAAGGTATATGCCATAATGAATGGAGACATGCGGTCTCTGACGAACATTATGTAAGCATAGCTTAACCGCTGACGACTCCGAACATGCCGTGGTGGCAGCTGAATATCGATGGATAACTCAACCACCTGACCACCAACAGCCCCTATATACGACAGATTTAAACAAGTGTGTTAACACTGTTCCGAGCTTTAATACAGTAGCAGGAAAGACGAAACCGATTTTAATTTGATAAGGCAAAAGCGTGGAGGGCAAGTGTAATGATGTAATTTGTCACATGAAACCCTTGTAGCATGCTAGTAGCAATGGACGCTTGGAATAACCATGTTGTTGCAGTGGAAACTAAACTAGTTGCTATTTCTTCATAAAAACAAAATTTTGTTTCAATGTCAACACGAACTAAGTGTAAACCACTGAACAAGATAAATGTTTGAGGTTGTTGTCCTATGGGGAGCATGTTTCCAAGTATCACATTGAGCTTTTGTTTCCTCTGCCCTCCGCCTCCTTGGTTTCTGCCTCCTTTCTCACAATCATGGCGAGCATATTCCTAGGAACCAGATCTTACCTGGAATACAGCAGACGCCGCCTACACACGGTTCCCCTGCATCAACGAATCCAGGCGTAACATCACAGGACGGACCGCAAAACGCCCCTTCATCAAATGGACAGGCTACGGAAGTAAATGACGAGCAGTAATTAAAGTACAATGCAATGACTGTAAAACATCGTAAATCTAGCAAACATTGCTACCGCACAATATACCGACTGGGCGAGTGAAACTTAAGGTTTAGTATGTTCAGTTCGAGAGAAATATACCATAACCGTCTGAATGTGACTGCCTACACATGCCAACCGATTCACGCATGTACACGTTATAAATTTCTTCCATGAATAGTATCTCTTCTTTAAACAAGAATTCCGCTTCAGGGCCGCAGTAAACAGCACTTATATTTTGAAGTGCCACAGGCGTTAGACTAAACAAATAGATCCTATTCTTCAGGGTTTGACTTTTGGTCTCGTATTTTGGTGTCGGGTATATATCGATTTAAAGAAACCCATATGATTCTGGAATACAATAACTTCTCCATTTCGGCAATAATGCTTACATTACATACATAGGTAGCATTTAAGCAGCTCCTCAAAGAATGCACATATTAAATAAACCAGATAACAAAATAAAAATGGCGCTGTTACGCATGAGTATTTCCAGGAACGCACCGGCGTATAGTTAGGGATGACGTATAATGGGTTAAGGCTTTTGGCAATTTTGGTGTCATGTAGCGGTTTCAAAAACACATCGACAGAATCCACAATTTCTAAGTGAGTGATGCAAAGCTCTATAATTATGGGAAGCTAATAAAATATGGGAATACACCTCAAAAGAATTTCATAACAAAGAAGATTTCTCAATACTTAATGTGTACATAACAACGGACGCGCTCCGATTATGTGTCCGACTCTCGGTATTTACAGTCCACATAACAACAAAAGCCCTCCACACTCGTGTCCGACTCTCAATACTTACTGTCTATATAACAACAGAAGCCCTCCACACTCGCGTCCGACTCTCAGTACTTACCGTCCACATAACAACAAAAAGCCCCCCACACTCGTGTCCGACTCCCAATACTTAATGTCTTCATAATCACAACCGCTCTCCGAACGTGTGTGTCAGACTTTCAATACTTACTGTGTACATAACAGAAGCTCTTCGAACACTTGTCTTACTGTCAATACTTACTGTCTACATAGCAACAGATGCCCTCTGAACACGTGTCCGACTCCGCCTCGGCGAAACCCTCAATGCAGGCTGCGCCACAGAAACCTTGGTTGTTCGTTACGTCACATTCTGCCCAACACAAAACATGTGTCAGCACAGAATGATAAAAGTGATTGGATTGATTGTGAATGGACTTTGTCCGGTTCACTCAGTCCACAAAACTCTCACTATCACATTAACACATTACATTAATCAAAATTACCTCCGTTCATTATTTATCTGTTCATTCATATCAATGTTGTGTACATTATTTCACGCAGCTATTCATTATGTCATGACTGATGTATTTGATAGCAAAACAAGAATATTTTTTTTTCTTGAGATAATTTAAAACATAATTAATGAATAAATGATTATGGCTTTACGCAACTTTAATATTTTTGACAAGAAAGGTTAACATTAATGGCCGCCTAGAGTACTCTTGTAGCATGATAGACAATACCAGATGTGATCATTTTCGTATACATCAGAGATCAACGAGGTTAATTTTAGAGGTGTTTTTTCCTTCCAAATTTCAGTTTAAATCATACATAATTACACACTTTACTCGTAGCAATCTTCTGTTGCGGTTTTAAGTGAGAAGGGTTTGTCAAGTACTTTGGCATGCGCGGTGGATTTTTGCTCTGTACATTTTCCTTTAATCTTTAACCTGAGCGCCGTCGTATTAGTGAAATATTTTTCATTACAGCGTTAATCCTTAATAAATCTTCAGATAAATATAGATATTGATGGTTTGACGTTCGCAGTTTGGTTCGCGACTTATTGCGATATTCTCACATCTCACCGATTCGCAAAAATGAATTCTATTGAAATATATCTATTGAAACATAACGGCCCAATTCATTTATCATATTTACATGTATTTTGAAGCGCATGTGTTATGTGCTTTACATCATCACCTTCCCCGCATATAACAATTCGGACTGCCACATCCTGCTTGCATAATTCCGGCCCCGGTGAAAAATATATCCCTCGAGTCAATGCATTTGTGAAAATTCTGTAGATGTATAATGTAGTCTTTCTTTCTTCAGCAAGAAAAATCATGAAAGAAAATACTGATATGCTATCTTTCATACTCATTTTTTTTAAATTTAAAAATTCATTTTAAAAAAATGTAAATCTTGAAATTTTACTATCATAATATATTACATAAATCGTATGAAACAGTATGCTGTGGATGAAACCATGTCGTAAAAATAAATAATAAAAATAAAAAATAAAAATATAATTTCAAACACTAAACTTTAGATGGACTGAATGTTTAGACCTATACAACCTGATACGTATATGTTTTAACCTGCATGTATTATGTTAACGAAAACCAATTTCCTTATTGATATTAACCCTTTGCCGTTGGTCCTTTAAAAATCCCCAAGATAACAACTGAATTTTACATTCGGTGATATTAATGGAATTTAACATTCGATGTATTTCAATATTTTAATGAACGCTGCTGTTTAGTTTTCGTTAAACATGTAGCTTTCTACCTTTATATCGTTATTTAACCGCATGTGACATTGTTTATGGTCAGCAATAAACTTACCAGCCTGCAGGGAGAGACCTACGCTGACTAACGCAATACAGCTGGTAAGAATCCACATATTAGTCGCTCCACAGTCCTTCTTGATAATAATAAGGATGAGAAAAGTCTGCATTGGTTTTTATCCCAGGTAAGCACCACTCCCTGGTAATTAGGAAGAGTGACGGCAGGATGGCAGCACTAATATGACTTGTTTTCCTGCATTCGACCCGGGGCACCTGTCGGCAGCGCCGAGTGTAGGCGACATCATTGACTAGAAGGCGAAAAAGTTCCTATCGACGTTTGAGAATACAGCAAAACTTTGACGCAAGTGCAAAACAATATGGCATTAATAAATACTTTAATACGGCTGCAGAATTTATTATTGTCCGTGCTGAAAAGCCACATTAAATTTAAAGTTTTATAGTTTACTTTGGTCTGAAAACATCACAGATATTCGCCTTGCCTTACAAATTGTTTAAAGGAGATCATTTAAAACAATGTCTTCTTGCAGTAGACCAATCATTAAGGGCGCAAACAAGGATTCCTCAAAGATATTTCTGACAGTCAAAATTTAAAATCTCGTCATAATGCTTAGTCTTTTGTACTGCAAGTTGACATTTTGAAACATATGGCTTAAGAACATTTATGAGGCGATAAACAATTTTAATTTCTAATGTCCAAAAACAACCTCTAAAATCGTGTCAGAAATGGCCTTGTGGAATCGGTACTGACACACAGAAATGTTGACTTTGAAAGTGTCGAATGTCACCAACCCTGACAATGTGATTACAAGCATGCCAGTAGAGTGCATTGTCGTGATCAATAAGCTGTGATCAATACCTGACAAAAAAGTAAGATAATCAGAATAATCAGTGCTAAAATTGTAGGTATAACAGGTGTCGAGCTGTCTGGATCAATCCTGCACATATCGACGCCGTCATTAGCTAGAGGAGTGTTTCCACACCAAACACTATCACGTACACACTTGTATACTTGATGAGCTAGACTAAATGTATGGAGCATCCGTCATTCAGTGTAGACTGTGGGCGGGACAGATCTGCTATAGCTCGAGACTGTCGTCAAATGCGATTAGTACGTCAAAGCGAGGCTTGCAATCTCGTCCAATGAATATTGCTCCATCCCGACTGCATCCTTCACGGTAACACGTGATAGTAACATGCACGTTGTACTGGAAACATAATTCCAGCATCGTGTTAGCATTCAGTGTAGGTTTAAAAAGGTTTGTACGGTACACGAAAGATCAAACTTCGAGCAGCCAGTTGTGGAGATTTCTTGCACTATGGACAACGGAGCAATTGTCTTCCTTTTTCACGTTCTTAAGTACCTTAATAACGACGACTATTAAGCTCAAGATTTGTTAACTCTAATCTAGTTTCAGGACTTAACAATGAACTTTGCTTCAAAAGACAGTTTTAGCAAACGCTTGAGTTATAAGACTGCATTGTGTAACGCATGAAGCAGACGAGAATATCATAGATGATAACATTCACGTGTCCCTGGGAAAAGTCTTTCTTCTGCCTGTAACAAGTGAACAGAAGTGCGGGTGGGCCCGAACTAAAAGTGTTAAGGTTAGATCAACAACTTATGTACAGTGCATTACCATGGGTACGATAAAACCAACTCTTCAATGGGTAAAGGCATCTATACAACATACACTAAATTTTGCAAAGGTTTTCATGAAAAAGTAAGGGACAGTGCGTCTAAAAGCTTAGTAGCAAACTTGCTTGCAATGACTAGAAGGCCTATATTTTACTTTACATCATCGCATGTCCTAAAATCTACACTATAAAAGTTCTTATACCTTAAAGGAAAAGACGTCTAAAAGTCGAAGTAGGCATCACTAAACAGGCCACTTCAAACTATGCATAAATATACTTTCATTTATTTTTTTTTAGATTTTTAAGAGTTAAAGGCGTTTAAAAATGTGGATTCTAAGGTGGGTTTATGGGCCATACTATCATAGGTTAGGAATTCTAATCTCACAAGAAGTTTATTCAACTCTAATCATGACACTGAATATTGGAAAAACTCTTTTTATCTATCAATAAAAGATTACTGAATGTTCCCAAAAATTCCCTCCATCTGTTGAACATCAGGGAAAGGGCTATATGACGTTCCTGGATACCGTCTGTATGGCTCATAGAGCCCACCATAGTATTCAACTATTTGAATGCCTTTCAACACTACCAAGTACATGGTATTGCAATTAATTTACAAACCAAACCTTTATCCATATAAAACTGTTAAATTTATTAAGAAAAATGACAATTTACCCCAAACTGAACGCATGAGACGGTTCCATGAGAGAGAACCGTTATCCTGAGTTTGTGGCGTATTCCTAAGTGAGAGACTTCATCCTGAATGAGTGACGTTATCTTAAGAGAGAACCGTAATCCTGAGTTAGTTGTGTATTCCTAAGTGAGAGCCGTTATCCTAAATGAGTGACGTTATCTTAAGAGAGAACCGTTGTTCTGAGATAGTGGTGTATTCCTAAGTGAGAGACGTTATCCTGAATGAGTGACGTTCTCCTGAGTAGGTGACTTTATCCTAAGTGATTGACTTTATCCAGGGTGAGTGACGTTATCTTGGGGGAAATGACGTTATCCTGCATGGGAGAAAGCCGCTATTTGAATGAGAGGCGTTATCCTGAGTGAGATACGTTATCCTGGGTGAGAGACGTTATCCTGAGTAAGAGACGTTATCCTGGGTGAGAGGCGTTATCCTGAGTAAAAGACATTATCCTGAGTAAAAGACATTATCCTGACGGAGAGACGTTATCCTAAGTAAGTGGCGTTATCCTGAGTGAAAGCTGCCATCCTGGATTAGAGGCGCTATCCTGAAAGAGAGGTGTTATCCTGAGTGAGTGACGTTATCCTGGGAGAGAGCCGTTAGCCTGAATGAGAGACCTTACTCTGAGCGTTATCCTGTGTGAGCGACGTTATCCTGAGAGAGTGACGTTAGGCAGAGTGACCAGCATTATGCTGAGTGAGTGACGTTATTCTGAGTAAGTAGCGTTCCCCTGAGTGAGTGATGTTATCCTGAGTGGGCATGGTCATGCTGTGTGAGTAATGTTATCCTGGGAGAGAGCCGTTATCCTGAGAGACTAGCATTATGCTGAGTGAGTGGCGATATCCTGAGAGAGAGAGACGTTATGCTTGCTGAGTGACGGTATGCTTGTTGAGTGACTATATGCTGGGTGAGTCACGTTATGCTCAGTGAGTGAGGTTGTGCTGAGTGAGTAAGGTTATGTTGGGTGAGTGATGGTATGCTGGGTGAGTGACGATATACTGAGTGAATGAAGTTATGCTGAGTGAGTAAGGTTATGCTGAGTGAGTGACGTTATGCTGGGTGAGTGACGTCCTCGAGATGTCCTCACCCGGCTTCCGGCTTCCACAGAAGAGTCCTGGTATAATAACGTGACCATGACGTGTCACGAATAACTGTTATGTCTACCGTTATTCTAGGTGAGTATCATCGTGGGCTCTCTGGGATAAATAGAGTAGGACCTCAAACCTCTAGAAAAGCCTGAGGTAAAATGCGACTAGCCTAGAGATATTTTGATCCTTGATGTGTGTCATGCACCGAAGTGTGTTCTGTATACAGCGCATGTTCTGCTCTACGCTCGCTTCTCTCCTTACGGTGCATTTGCCGTTGTTTGTCACAAATTGTAGGGGAGACAATTTATGGCTATTATGAAAATACATAATGCTAGAGTTGTTGTCCTTAATTCTTCCTTTATATGAGGACTTCATATTATACATAGATCTTTATTGCGCTGGGGCAATTGGTCCATGACCACACATATTATAGCATAACATAACATGTGACATGGCGAACAACAGTCGGCAAATAGTGGAAAAGACAATCAGACGAAAGTATACTGATTTTTCATTTTAAATGCTTGTATATAAGCATCAACAATCTTCTTACCATAGCCACATTGTTGCAACTCATTAACTCTGTAAACTCTGTAAACTTTTCAGTGCTAGGATATCTGTAAAAATATGTATCTATGTACTTTTTAATCAATTCAACATACAGGGATCAAACCAGTAGGAAATGATATTCATCTTCGATTACTTTGCAGTTACTACATTTCGTTTCTGCAAAGGGTATTTTGTTTGGTTTATTCCATCCACCTACTTCAATCATTAGCCTGTTTGAAGGGCCTCCCATAATAACGACTCTTGATCAAGCAAGTCATAGTATGTGCAACAAAACAAATACGCAATGCACAAGAAAAATTACGGTGAAATAATACATTTTAATAACCAAATTTGAAATAAAATTTTAACCAACGTGTAATATATAACGCTCGTGACGAGATCATATATGTATTTGGAACTTGTATCAAATGTTTCCGTGAAGAAACAGACAAACACCAAGGCAGCAGAAAATGTTATTTTAGCACTCAGGTCACAAGGTGGTCCGAGCGTGCCTGTCGTCTCCTGTAGCAACAGTGTCTGTTGTTGAGGTGATTACCGAACGTAAGTGTTAAGTCAAGAGGTAAAGAATGTAATGTATATCACACCGCCATATGATTCTGAGTAAAACCAGACAATAGACAGCCTATGTCACGGCCACAATTCTTTCAAGTTGGGTACTTTAAACCAAAGTACGGGGTATACCAAGATTTTGTTCTTTGTACTTGTGGCAGCAAGTCGTGAAATACAAGACATCGAAAGCTTGGACCGAAGCATTGAGTACCGGTAATTCACGTCATAGGCCAACGTGGACAGCATCAGCTCACAACTACAGTGCTTATATACACTAACTGTGTTAGTGGGCCTGTAGATTGTAACGATGCCAGCTAGCCCCTTTAAACATTCAACCTCGGCACGCTATGGCTGAAATATTGCAGATGTGACATTAAGTCATCATTCATTCGTTCCTGTATATAACAGTTTTACACAGCAGGTCCGTACTTTCTGTAATGCTTATATCTAGACTTCAAGCAGCTTTGTTATCAAGATGCTAAGCTACTGTTGATGTGTAGTGTAACACGGTAATATATAGTTTCCCTTTCCCAATGTTTCATATTTGCGTGTTTGTTTACGTTATATCATTTCCTTTTTCTTTCTCTCAAGTGCTCTGCCGTGCGATAGACAACCTAAAGAAAACCAGAGGTGAAGTTATGAATTTGTGCAGAAGTACAAAATATGTTTCTCCATACGCATGCCTGTACACCGTAAAACCCCGTAAGAAGTGATAATGCAGAAGATATCCCCCATTGCCGAGGCCATGCCTATGTTTTCACCAGCCTCTATCTTCTCTGTCTACGTTGTCGGTATACTAAACACATTTTTACTGTTTCCATTAATGACCACCATGTAGCTAATTATGCGAAATGAGAGATATACATGCGCGTACCTTATATGTGCCCACTTTCACAAAAATTATATATTGCATTAATACAAAGTATAGAGAGTGACATTACCTCGGACGAACAGGTTATGTTGTTGCTGGCATTAATTTGTCTGTCTGTCTCTCTGTATGTTTGTCTGTCTGTCTGTCTGTTTGTCTGTCTCTCTGTTTGTTTGTCAGCAACTTGACGGAAAAGCTTGTGGGCGGATTTTGCACAGCTTGGCCGTGGGCCAACCTCCAGTCTATTATTAACATTTTGCACATATGCTTAGGATTTTGATTAAAGGAATGGTTAAACGATTCTTCACCATTGCGAGATAGACACGCAGTATAATCCCTTTGTTTGCGGCCCGGTGAGCTTATAGAACCTTTCCCGCCAAATGTAAAATCCGGACACAATTGTTCTATTCCGTTGTTCATACCTGTCTTAGTGGTGAAGTTTTATGAGCAAAGTAGTAATTGCTCAGATACTGCAAGAAAAAAATGGTCATTTCGTCCTGGGCCCGAATCGTCATTGCGCAGAATAAGGTAGGACACTGGCCACGGTCAGGAGGTTTGTCAGCTATCACTGACCATCATATACCCATCCATTGTTTAATAAATAAACAAATTTGAAAAGAATATAGTTACAAGTGCTTTCTCCATTACACACCAAGCGGACCACTGGACGCCAATCAATAAGCAACCCAGCAAACAAGAAATGGATGTATTGAATGATTGATTTCACTAATACCGATGGCGGTCAGCTTTGTGCGTTGAGGAAACAGGAGTAACTGGGATAAACCACCAACCTTTGGCGAGTCACTCACCATTATTCCCACGTGTGACAACATACAAATTTACACCACATTTTGGTAGAAGAAATCTGGTTTTCAGCGAAAATTACGCAGCACAAAATCCACACGAGTGTTAACGCCATCAAGGTGCCATGAAAGAATGAGAGCTGGTGAAACTACAAATCCCGTCTGGGGCCGGGTTTGAACCCGCATAAAGAAGCAACGACCAATTCTTTGATGTGACAAGTATAAATCTGAAGCAAACACTGGTGTATTTCATATGATCTTCCCTTCCATCAATATCAGGGGCAACTTTCACAAAATGTCATACTGTGCTTTCCTCTACAAATGACGTCACCTTTATATGAGGGTACATATTTACGAAGATATTTTTTCACTGTGACTCCGCTGGTTAGATAGTCCACCATATCCTACGAACAAGAGGGATCTAACATTGTCGAGATAGAAAAGAAGAATTTATTTATTTTATTTTGCTCGATTCGTGTTTTACGCAGCACTCAAGAGTATTTCATTTATATCACTGACGCCAGCATTATGGTGGAATTAAACCGGTCAGAACCAAGGTGGGTGCAGGGGGGACCCACGACCATTCGCAGGCTGCTGTCAGACATTCCCACGTACAACCGGTGACTGAGGAATCCAGTCTGAGCTAGACTTGAACTCACAGCTATGGCAGTGGTGAGCAAAGAACCACGGTATTGATATACCAGTATATATGACCAGCAGCATAAATCGAGTC
The DNA here is from genome assembly GCF_032854445.1 of Liolophura sinensis. NCBI lineage: Eukaryota > Metazoa > Mollusca > Polyplacophora > Chitonida > Chitonidae > Liolophura > Liolophura sinensis. Next base: position 17,038,234 of record NC_088303.1, on the reverse strand, counting down.
AAGATATACTTTGATTGTTTTATGGGTGATGATTTGAAGGAAACACTTTTTCTCTCAGCCATGCCCATGTTAACTTTTAATACTCTGGCTAACATGGGGAGAGAATGAAGGAGAAAAGTTCTTAAGCCTATGACTCTGTGAGGCAGTTGAGAATCTAAACTGTTTACACCGCGCGTACAGCGGTGACAAGCTGAGGTTATTTTTAGCACTGATGACGTGCCGAATGTACATGAAGCTTACTTTAGGAATACTGATCAAATGCAAGGAGATCAATTCTATGAGACAGCTGATCGGAATAAATGAAGTCATTATATGAAATTTGTAGCACCTTCAAAGGGAGAGTCTTGTGTAAAATATTCTTTACAAAGAAGAGGGGCGGGGTGTGACACGGTCAGAATGCGACCAAAGGCACCTGCACATACACCCGGTATGTATGTTACACCTGTGTCCAGGTCCACATGCAGGGCAGTAGACAGAACTACACACTACTCCAGGAACCGTGACTGCAAGCACAAATAACATGTATATAGAGTATGGGTGAGTATTAGTTGTGCGTTGAGAATTTATGGTCGACAAAGCCCACGGTATAGTTATTTGTGAACGCCCTTTATTCCCCACAATATCCCATAATATTCTTCAGTAATGGAAGACACACTGCGTATGTTGAGATACTGGTACTGGATATACTGACGTAAGGTCACTTGAAAATATTGAACTACTGAATATATTAATTTACTGGTACTGGATACATTGACCTAAGGTTACTAAAAATATTGAGTTATTGAATATATTATGTTTCTGGTACTGCATATTTTGATGTCCTTGTATTGGATATTTTGAGGTCCCGGTATTGGATATTTTGAGGCCCTGGTTCTGGATACTTTGAGCGAGTGAGTGCTTGGGGATTAACCTCATGCTTAGTAATTTTTTAGCCATATGACGACGAAGGAGCCCTTAGAGTGCATGTACGTGTAATGTGCCTCCTTGTTGCAGGACGGATTTCCACTGCTCTTTTTATCTAGTGCTGCTTCACTGAGACGACTTACCGAAGGCAAGTAAGCAGCCTCATCCGAGCCATTATACTGATACTGGTCAACCAGTCGTACCACTCCCCGTATTGCTGAATGCCAAGCGAGGTAGCTACAACTTCCTCTTTTAAGGTCTTTAGGTGTGATCCGGCCCCAGGATTGACCCTGTATCTACCCCTCCCACTAGTGGTCCTAGTAAGGGATATTGTGAGGCGCTGGTAATGGGTATTTTGAGGTTTTAGTAATGGATATTTTGAGGTCCTGGTAATGGACATTTTGAGGCCCTGGTAATGGATATTTGGAGGTCTTGGTATTGAACATTTTGAGGTCCTGGTAATGGATATTGCATCCTTTAGCACCATTTCGAAGTTGGTAAGATATGTTCACAACAGGAGATTTTCATGGATAACCCTATTCAGGGTAACGTTTGGTTGATACAGGGATTTGTGAACCTGAGGAAAACAATATCGACCCAGGACGTTAGTGTTGTTCCATCGAATAAAAAAATCAATCATTCTAATGAATTATATACGCGGCATAGACAAGAAAAACAATTTGGACTGAAATGGAACATCATCAGTTTATCCAAAAAAGAAAAGTGTTGAACAGCTTCGTAACTGTGACCTCATCTTAGAATTCTACATTTTAGAATTTTTAGAATTATACTTGCGGGTATTTTCAGAAGAATGGTTTAACACAATGGGCACACCCTTTGGCTACTTGCCAGGAGCAACAAGTACGCCTATATGTTCGATCCACACGCATAGCAACACCAGCTGGACTGGTGGTATATAATTTCTGTCCACATGAAGGTACGGTATAGCAACACGAGCTGGCTGGTATATGATTTCGATCCACTCGTATAGTAGCGAGTACCTAACCGACATGGCTTCCATTTGCACGGATGGCAAGACACGAATGACCACCATGACCGACGTACCTTCAGTCCATATGGAAGGAATATGTGCATGACTGACGAACCTTCAATCCACATGGAAGGAACATGTGCATGACTGACGTACCTTCAATCCACATGGAAGGGACATGTGCATAACTAACGTACCTTCAATCCACATGGAAGGAATATGTGCATAACTGACGAACCTTTAATCCACATGGAAGGAACATGTGCATAACTGACGTACCTTCGGTCCACATGGAAGGACCATGTGCGTAAATGACGTACCTTCAGTCCACATGGAAGAGACATGTGCATGACTGACGTAGCTTCAGTCCACATGGAAAGAGCATGTGCATGACTGACGTACCTTCAATCCATATGGAAGGGACATGTGCATGACTGACGTACCTTCAGTCCACATGGAAGGAACATGTGCACGACTGACGTACCTTCTGTTCATATGGAAGGAACATGTGCATGACTGACGTACCTTCTGTTCACATGGAAGGAACATGTGCATGACTGACGTACCTTCTGTCCACATGGAAGGAACATGTTCGTAAATGACGTACCTTGAGTCCACATGGAAGAGACATGTGCATGACTGACGTACCTTCAGTCCACATGGAAGGAGCATATGCATGACTGACGTACCTTCAATCCATATGGATGGGACATGTGCATGACTGACGTACCTTCAATCCACACGGAAGGAACGTGTGTGACTGACGTACCTTCAGTCCACATGGAAGGAACATGTGCATGACTGACGTACCTTCGGTTCACATGGAAGGAACATTTGCATGACTGACGTACCTTCTGTTCACATGGAAGGAACATGTGCTTGACTGACGTACCTTCAATCCACATGGAAGGAACATGTGAGTAAATGACGTACCTTCAGTCCACATGGAAGGGACATGTGCCTGACTGACGTAGCTTTATTCCACATAGAAGGAACTTGCGTAACTGACGTACCTTCTGTCCACATGGAAGGAACATGTGCATGACTGACGTACCTTCTGTTCACATGGAAGGAACATGTGCATGACTGACGTACCTTCTGTTCACATGGAAGGAACATGTGCATGACTGACGTACCCTCTGTTCACATGGAAGGAACATGTGCATGACTGACGTACCTTCTGTTCACATGAAAGGAACATGTGCATGACTGACGTACCTTCAGTCCACATGGAAGGAACATGTGCATAACTGACGTACCTTCTGTCCACATGGAAGGAACATGTGCATAACTGACGTACCTTCTGCCCACATGGAAGGAACGTGTGCATGACTGACGTACCATCTGTCCACATGGAAGGGACATGTGCATCACGGGCGTATCTTCAGTCCACATAGAAGGAACATGTGCATGACTGACGAACCTTCTGTTCACATGGAAGGAACATGTGCATGACTGACGTACCTTCTGTTCACATGGAAGGAACATGTGCACGACGGACGTAGCTTCTGTTCACATGGAAGGAACATGTGCATGACTGACGTACCTTCAGTCCACATGGAAGGAACATGTGCATGACTGACGTACCTTCTGTCCACATGGAAGGAACATGTGCGTAAATGACGTACCTTCTGTTCACTTGGAAAGAACATGTGCATGACTGACGTAGCTTCAGTCCACATGGAAGGAGCATATGCATGACTGACGTACCTTCTATTCACATGGAAGGAACATGTGCATGACTGACGTACCTTCTGTTCACATGGAAGGAACATGTGCACGACGGACGTAGCTTCTGTTCACATGGAAGGAACATGTGCATGACTGACGTACCTTCAGTCCACATAGAAGGAACATGTGCATGACTGACGTACCTTCAGTCCACATAGAAGGAACATGTGCATGACTGACGTACCTTCTGTCCACATGGAAGGAACATGTGCGTAAATGACGTACCTTCAGTCCACATGGAAGGGACATGTGCATGACTGACGTAGCTTCAGTCCACATGGAAGGAGCATATGCATGACTGACGTACCTTCAATCCATATGGAAGGGACATGTGCATGACTGACGTACCTTCAGTCCACATGGAAGGAACGTGTGTGACTGACGTACCTTCAATCCACATGGAAGGAACATGTGCATGACTGACGTACCTTCTGTTCACATGGAAGGAACATGTGCATGACTGACGTACCTTCTGTTCACATGGAAGGAACATGTGCATGACTGACGTACCTTCAATCCACATGGAAGGAACATGTGCATGACTGACGTACCTTCTGTCCACATGGAAGGAGCATATGCATGACTGACGTACCTTCTGTCCACATGGAAGGAACATGTGCACGACTGACGTACCTTCTGTCCACATTGAAGGAACATGTGAATGACTGATACCTCTGTATTCCATTTTAAAAGATAGGATATCAAAGATTTGACCGACTGCACTGACCAACTTACAGAGATATTTTGATGAAGCTAAAAGTTTCATCGAAATGGTTTCATACTTGAAAATAGCGAAAATCCTCAGTCAAATAAAATAAATGAATTTTCTTGCAGGCGAACATCGGCAGTATGGGTACATCTGCAACAATTGCGATGCCTCTACTGCTTATCAGTGTTGGTATACTGATCGCATTCGGCATCGTCTTCGTCAGACCGTACGTGATGACCTCTGCCTATTCCACCACCAAGTGTTAACGTAACGGATCATGGCTTCTTTGCCTGTACATGTAACCACGGAGATAATGACGGCGACTGCCTCTCTGAGTTTCCGTGCATGGAGATTGAAGTCGAGTACCGCCTGGCCGAGTCTTCAGCGATTCACCACAGCAGGTTATTCCAGCACTACACAGACGACCACATCATCGAGAGGGTAAACACGAGTTCAAATCCAGCTCACGACATGCACCTCGTGATGTTGTCAGATAGGCACTAACAAGAAATACGTTGCATTCTTCACTGTTCGTATTTTTTTTAGCTCGTCAACATTTAAGATCTCCATATATTATATTCTGCTTATGGTCACAAAAGTTGAAATTTTAATAAAACTTGACGGGGCAAGCGGTCCATTGCCTTGTGGTAAGCGTGCTAGTGCGGATCCAGGAGCATCTCACTAGTATAGTCATGTGTGGTAAGGTTTGGCAGCAGTCCTCCATGGGATGTGGGTTTACCACACCATAATGTTGTCTGCCAATGAAATATTCTTGAGTATCAATCAAAATGAAATAGGGGCCGAGGTGGCTTGTGCACCTGTGCTACACAATCACCCAGGAGCCTCTCACCAATGCTGTTGAGGTGAGTTCATGACCAGCTCGTGCTGGCTTCCTCTCCAATCGCAAGCGGGAAGATCTTCCTTCAACCTGCGGATGGTTGTAGGTTTTCCCCGGGTTCTGCCCTGTTTCCTCCCAACATAATTCTCTGCCCGCCGTCGTATAAGTGGAGTACGGCATAAAATATCAATCAAATGAATAAATAAACAGACTGAAGTAAATAACGAGTGCCATTCAGATCGCCTCCAAAGGTATTTTATTTTACTTTTTATTTGTGTAGAATTTTAGGCAGAATAGTAAACGATGGTCTCTTCGGACGACAACTAAGTGATTTCATCAAAATTTCCCTTTTATCTACAGAACATATTGAAACTTAATTTTTTTAAATTAATTTTGTCTGATGAACTATACCTTACGATCATTCTATTAAGTTTTAATGGGTTCTCTGTAATATTTAAATATGGTCTCTACAATCCACCTAAGAAAATAATTGCTTTTGTACCATTTGAGGTAACAAAGAAATGAAAATACTTCTGGAAACAGTCCTCCGTTGTCTTTCGCGTGAGCCACACATTATTTTTTACTTTTGTTTACAAATTTGAACACATTTCAGCTGGGTCGTTTTTCTCGGGCATAAACACAACTGGCCATGCATGAGTAATAGGTTACCTGTTGGCGTACAAAACGTCATCGCACAGGCACGTTTGAAAAAGCATGCACTACTTGGGTCCAATGCACTGCTAGGGTTCAATGTACCTAAGGCGATAAACATTCCTCACTATATTGACTCGCCTACTGACCAGAATCACCCCCCCCCCCCCCACACCAAACCTCTCCCTTAGCTCGGCTTTACCCTTATACTTGTGCCACTATCACGTAAGCGTTGAAACTTTTATTAAAAATGTTCATATAGTAGAAACTAATTTGAAATCATCGTAGACATCTCGTAGATATATATTTCAACACAGATAAATCAAGATCAGTCAAAATACTTGTTGAAATGCCAAGCATATAAGAGATAATTGTGTTCAGAAAGACTTTAAATTAATTTTTTTGACATTTTTACTCCATGGAATTACACAAAACAATTAAATTTTAAAGTTTTTAAGACCATATTTTCACTGTTTTTAGAACGCAGCAAAACTTCTATAAAAATCTAGGTTACAGGTCGTTACGTCGTTTATTCGTAAGTACGGCAGCACTAACAGCAGTACCACCTACACCTGTTTCTACAATCCTGAGATCCTGTTATCTTGGCCATGTTCTGTCCATCTCTAATATTTGTCATATGTTCCATCGTTCTGATCTCGTTTTACTTTGGGCCAGAAAGAGGCAGAGCGGTAAATGGCGGAATAACGACGTCACCAGAGAACGAAGAAATGGTGATTAAAGAGTAGTCCAACTATACTTCATTTGGGTCAAAGAATAACTGTGTAACCTGAAGAGGATCAGATATGTGAAATCCAAGAATAACTACGCCAATTTGAGAAAGTTTAAGTATATTCAAGTGAAAAAATAATCGACTATGCCATGTGAATATGATCATGGATGTGCTAGTGAGAGAATGACTGACATGTGAATATGATCATGGATGTGCTAATGAGAGAATGACTATGACATGTGAGTATGACCAAGGGTATCGTAATGATATAACGTTTGCATGACCAAGGATATCCTAATGAGAGAATGACTGACTTGTGAGTATGACTAAGGATATCCTAATGAGAGAATGACTATGACATGTGAGTATGACCAAGGGTATCGTAATGATATAACGTTTGTATGACCAAGGATATCCTAATGAGAGAATGACTGACTTGTGAGTATGACTAAGGATATCCTAATGAGAGAATGACTATGACATGTGAGTATGACCAAGGGTATCGTAATGATATAACGTTTGTATGACCAAGGATATCCTAATGAGAGAATGACTAACATGTGAGTACGACCAAGGATATCGTGATGACAGAATGGCTATACCATGTGAATAAGACCAAGGATATCCTAATGAGAGAATAACTATGGCATGTGAGTATGACCAAGGATATCCTAATGAGAGAATGGCTATGACATGTGAGTATAACCAAGGAAATCCTGATGACAGAATGACTATGACATGTGAGTATAACCGAGGATCTCCTAATGAGAGAATGGCTATGACTTGTGAGTATGACTAAGGATATCCTAATGACAGAATGACTATGACATGCGAATATGACCAAGGATATCCTAATGAGAGAACGGCTATGACTTGTGAGTATGACTAAGGATATCCTAATGACAGAATGACTATGACATGTGAGTATAACCGAGGATATCCTAATGAGAGAACGGCTATGGATTGTGAGTATGACTAAGGATATCCTAATGACAGAATGACTATGACATGCGAATGTGAAGAAGGATATCCTAATGACAAAATGGCTACGACTTCTGAGTATGACCAACAATACACACATGAAGGAATAACATGTCACTGAGTTGATCCCCAACCAAAAGAATGAGAGAATAACAACGCCATGTGAGCAGGAACGAGGATGTTCCAGGACAGAATAACGGCGTAATTTGATCAATAATATTGGAATTAAGGAATATGGGCTAACATGCATACAAGCATCATGGATATGGAAAAGAGGGAATGACTGCCATTCGGAAGAGGATCAGTGATGTTCTAATACGGAATGACTAACATCAACGTTATGAGATAGGGATGTAGAAATTGAAGAACAAATACATCATTTGAGTATGTAAAACGAAAAAAAATGTCCTATACCTAAAAATGTCGGACAGAATCACGGCAGACATGGTTTATATATAATCAAAGCCAAAGACGAAGAAATCAGGGAACAAAGTGGTGCGTCGACCAAATATGAACAATATATACAGGACGCTACAAGATAATGTGGGCTTTGTCATGAGAATGGAATACGAACTTCTCCCGCCGCTAATGTTCTAGTGGCCTGTGTAACAATACGTAGTTTCATATAAATTTCACTAAAGATAACATGCATCCCAACTATATGATATACACTCTGGGACGGTTTTTTGGTTCCTCGCCTGTTTTCGAAACCGTAATGTTTACAAGTGTAATGAAAAACAAATCACTTCGTCCGCACGTGATATTAAGTCGCTCAGAAACGATAATATTTTTGTCTCTTTTACACGACTGTGTACAGGTGGTAAATTATAACTTATTTGTGAGCGGCCGATATTACTAGTGCCATGACAAGTGCCTCCTTACGTTTGGTAAACTGACTGGCTAAGTTCTATTACCTGTCTCTAGAGCGGCGCACTAATATCGATGAGTCGCTTGGTGTCAACAGTGTGTAAACTATGGTCGCAAAGCTAAACAGTGTACAGAAATACTGAGTAACACCTGCAGCCTATGTACTTCCAGAGATGCGTGCATACGGGCTTATGGCCTAAATACTGTTAATAAAGGAATTTGTTATTAAATTGCTTCAGAAAAGTAAACAGTAGCAAACGTATCCGATCACAATGTTGCTTAAGTGCTCTTGATTTGAAGACCTCTTATCAGCTTTCATTGTAAAGTGGTCCGCTGGAGACTGTGGTTGAGAGCTGATAACTGCATGCATGACATACTCTATGGAACTCGAAAGAAACTACCTTTAACAAGCCATAATGTCATGAGGGTTCTTTCGGTCAAATCAAGTATGTCAATTACGTGACTGAAAGCGGCCTGTACATTTTCGTTACACTGCAGTACTTACAACGTGTATAACGTCGCTGATTCACGAGCACATTACAGGCGGCGGAACTGGGGGGGATGTGGAGCCGAAAACACCCCTGAAATTAAAATGAGGCTCTAAGTCTCCCTGAAATAAAGGGTTTTTTTCTGTAGACCAAATAACATCGGCTTAGTGGTTTTAATGAATAAAGGACGATCTGCAATTTACTCCAGACTTATCACAATTTTTTTTCACCAGAAATCGCCTAAATTGCGTCTCCAGCGACATAAATAGCAAGCATTTATAACTGAAATGTCATTATCAGTATTTCAATGTATACATTGCCAATAAAGTGATATGTGAAAATTGAAATGTAAACATTACATAATAATATAGTTACAAATAATTCTTAAAGTTGAAGGCCTTTCACACCACCAATCTTGTTTCTAAATTTGCATGCCTCCATGCACACCTTCACGTGAACATCATCATCATCATCACCACCATCATCACAATCATCTTCATTACACCACAATCATCCTCATAAGCATCACACCATCACCATCATTATATCATCATTACATCATCATCAACACCATTACGTCATCGCCATCATTACGTCATCACCATTATCATTATTATATCTTCGTCGTCGTCGTCGTCATCATGATCATCGACATCACCATTATATAATCATCATCCTTATCATCAATGGCCGCTAACCCTTGACAGTATTGTCAACACAAACAACGAAAAGCGAGACAACCTAGAAATTCCTCGTTTATGGTCTAGATAAAGTGACATAAGGTATACGACAATTCACTCTAGTCAATCCAATCAAATAAATAATGCTGCTGTACACTGGGAATGCGAGCTGTCCCCGGCGTATAACATTCCCCAGTGAAGCTTCATTGTGCCCATAAATCATGCGACATTGGGACTGGGCTGCAACTAGGCGATTATTGTCTCAGATTGACCGCAATAATGTCAAACCGGACGTTCAACTCTGGTAAAATAAACAAACAAATACGTCATCGGGAGCCTTGACACATTCCGTACTCATGCACCGCTCTCTCCACATCGCGCGCGTAAACGAAAAGATTCACGCCAACATACGCCAAGTTTGCAGTCGCAATGGGGTCACAAGCACGCAATATACGTGTACATGCACATGGCTGTGAGAAGAGTAGCTATGGCCTATAGGAGAATATCGGCTCTGCAAAAGCTCTCACATGTATCGAATGAGTCATGGATGGGTAAGTACAGCGTGTACGTAGGCCTATACTGAGCTCGTGTAAACACTTGTGATGATTGGACATCGAGTATACCCAGTAGAACCAAAGTTTGATTTGTATCCTTGCTTTCCACATTATTGTGGTCATGTGAAGACGGTGATGTGTGCTTGTAGCATATGGCTTGTAGCGGGTCTGCCTCAAAACCGGAATGTTAACAGCGCTTTCTCATCCAAACGTCATGCTGTAACTACCACTAAATTCCCCGGCACACGAGCAGCCTGATGCGGCTCTTACAGTGGCACGTTCGGTAAGAAATTTACCCGTCTGTACTATTTATCAACAAGGGTTAGGGTCTTGTGTGTGTGAGAGAGGGCGGGGGAAGAGGGGGTGGGGAATAAACATTCATGTGCAAGCCGTGAGAATAATTATTGTGTTAATTGGAAGGTGTGATACAGTCCTTTAATAGTTCGAGTGGAGCATTACATGAGCATTTGGGACGATTTTAAAGTGGATCTCTCCAACTTTCAGTTCTTCCTTCTGAGTTTTTTTCCGTAAAAGGGGGGAAAATGTCCTGGTGATCAATCACTTAATCACTTTAACTGTCAATCATTTACACGTTAATGTAGGCCTATACCCGAGAACGGCAGAGACTTGTTTTCGTCACCATCAACGCCGGCGCGTTCACAAGTGCCGAATGCGGTTACAGACGCAAGCTTGCTGAGCGTTGTCTGTAACATTACCGTTCAATATGGAGAGTTGATCTCACTAAAATCATGTGATGGCCATTGTTACCCGACAGTTCAAAGAGTTCTCAACAGCATTTGTCAACAGTGAGTACAAAGACTTAATAGGGCGCGGTATAGCCCGAGGACAGCGACCCTGCATATAGCCTAGCCCACCACAGAGCACCATGAAGTGTACTGTGACAGAGAATGTAAAGAATCAATGATCTCTATGATAGGTATGGTATATAGCGTAAAGAGAAATGCCGGTATACCACACTGAAGACCACACTGAAGGCTCATTCTTTTGGCGCAAAGCATGGACAAATGATCAGGTGTGCCGGACGTTAATCTTATACAGGCGCTTATAGGCCCACTGAAAGGTTAATGCTCTTGGCAATCCTTACTCTTGATTTAAATTCACGGTATAGCTATTCTAGCGACTGGACCCTGCTGGACTGTTTCGTTTCTAGCTCTCTATCGGTAATTAAGACCAACTAGACTGCTTAGCAGTTACTATATTACGTTACCAGTAACTAGCGTGCGGACAGGTCTTTTTCGGCACATACCGTCTTATCGACTATGGCCTAAAAAGACATCATAGCTATGCAAGGGAGATTACACTGCCATACAGGCTTTATAACATATGGGGAACCAATGCTGACGTCAGAAACGACAGTGCTGTATGGAAGTTACCCGACTGTTAATTAATTCAGTGTACAGCCGGTATATACAAATATACATATACCACCCAACAAAACTAACAAATATCTCCCGGTGTATCTATGCATAGGTAGGCCTACTGTATAGTTAATCTGTATGTTTATTGCAGATGAACGTCTAACGGCATAATGACATGCTCGAGAATCTCCCTCGTTTTGATTTTGCTTCTGATGCTCATCTGCTGTGCTCTGCTAATCGCCTTTGGCATCATCTTTATCAGACCGTACGTGATAACCTCTGCTTACTCTCCGGCTAAGTGTAGAGCGGTTAACGTGACAGATCATGGTTACATGGTGTGTACATGTAGCAGCGACGACGATGATGACGACTGCCATTCGGTGTTTCCCTGCGTGGAGATTACAGTAGAAATCAACCCGAACCATTCCAAGGAAACTCGCGAGAGCCGGTTATTCCTATACTACACGAGCGATTACATTACGGAAAAGGTAAACTGTAATCAAGTGTTACAAATCTGGCGCTTTGTGTACTGTAACATGTATCTCTAATTCCTGATGTCAAGCACTACACAAACAAAGAGGGAGTGTGAATTGTTGAAGTCACTTTTAGTAAAATGTATGTAAGAAGTAAATGCTCTGTATCCACGGAATGAATTTACTTTTGCATATTCGTGTTGCAAACGAATCATTATTATAATGGTGGGACCTGCATGGGGAAATCATAAATGGATTTATTTATTTATTTATTTATTTATTTATTTGATTGTTGTTTTACGCCGTACTCACGAATATTTTACTTATACGGCGGCGTTAGCATTATGGCGTAACACGACGGCGTGAGCATTATGGTGTGAGGGAACCGGGCAGAGGCTGAGGGAAACCCACGACCATCCGCAGTTTGCTGGAGAGCTTCCCAGGTACGGCCTGAGAGGAAGCCAGCATGAGCTGGACTTGAACTCACAGCGACCGCATTGGTGAGACTCTCCTGTGTCTCTGCGCCGCGCTGGGGTGCAAATTATAAATAGAACAGAAGGGTTCTTCCCGGGTTGAACAGAAGTGTTGTCTCCTTCTATGTTATTTTTGGGTCACGTGTTCAAATCGTTAGCTTTTCATGCAGGAAATCTGACAACTATTATAGACCGTACATGACAAGATGTGCTGATTTTCCAAAGAGTTCTTCCCGCCTGTTCAAATTCAACCGTAAACTTCATGCATTACCATCGTATTTCGGGGTTACACTGTAGGCCTGTTGTATTGTGTATTGCATGTGCGATGTCAAGTAGGTCATATCAGCATATCTGAAATCTTCCAATTGTCATTCCAGTGTGCTATCATGACATGTGATCAGTATCTGAACAAGAACAAGGCACGAGTCAGCAGATTTGTCAGTATGTACGGCAACACTGACCGGAACGCCACCTACGATTGTTTCTACAACTCAAAGAACCCAGGGGAGGTGATCATAGAGAAGACGTCTGTGAGAACTGTTATAATGGCCATGCTCTGGCCATCGCTGGTTTTAGTCATCTTCGCCATCGTTCTGCTCGTTTGTCACTGTCGGTCAAAGGACAACGGTTATTTCGGCATGTTTCGTACATCAAGGAATAACTACGCCATCTGAACATGGAAACTGTGGACTCGAAATAAGTATAGATCACCAGAAAGAAAAATATTTGGGCGACAATGTCATTTTAACTGCGGTGGATATTTTACAGGACTTTGTCACGTGATTGTTACAGGGGAGTTGCCGTGGATATCAGAAAATCGCTCCCTTTTCCGTGTGATTTGGAAACCATGCACTAAGTAGCTTGTTATAGAACAACTCCAAGGGAAACGGAAGACAGTGAAGACCATCGTTTACTTATCTCAGTAAGATGATATGAGAACAACCTTACTCATACTTATCTGAGTACGATGATATGAGTACAGCCTACTTCGCGTCATCTGATGACGAATCTTCACTGAAACACGGAATAGGTGCTTCTTCTGCATGAAGAGTGGAATTCCTGGAATAAATACACGTCATCTGAGAATGGCTCTTGAAATAATGAAATATTTTATTTATTTATTTGATTGGTGTTTTACGCCGTACTCAAGAATATTTCACTTATACGACGGCGGCCAACATTATGGTGGGTGGAAACCGGGCACAGCCCGGGGGAAACCCACGACCATCCGCAGGTTGCTGGCAGACCTTCCCACTTACGGCCGGAGAAGAAATCAGCATGAGCTGGACTTGAACTCACAGCGACCACATTGGTGAGAGGCTCCTGGGTCATTACTCTGCGCTAGCGCGCTAACCAACTGAGCCACGGAGGCCCCCAAATAATGAAATAATCACGTCATCGGAGTATGTACTGTACAATGTTCATATGACTAAACTTACATCTGAAGTCACCAGTCATCATGCAGCGAATATGAATACCGCATGGGAAGACATCAGCTGAATATATACACTAATTATAAAATGCACTGTGAAAATGCTCAAACTGTCTCGTCACCTGAACTCGACCACGGCATTCACATTTGTATTTGAAATGACGGTATAATACTTCGCTCAAGCACCAGAAATGAACGCGAAAACACGGGGAAACGCATTATCTGATGGGACTAAGTATCAAAGGGAACCGTATTAAAGTCTTTTATGTAAGCGTCAATCATGCAGAATACTCCGTATGATGTCGTGGATAACAAGATTAGCAGTGAGAGATAAAACGAATATGCCGAGGTATGCCGTCTTAGTATACAACAAGTGGGAAACCTTTCCCGCTCAAATTAACTCAGCCTTAAGTTCTATAGTTTGTTGTTCATCCTTGCCTACGCTGTATGTTTAAGGGTTTAACACCTTCGTCTTGGTGTTTGTTGTGTAACCCGATGCCTCTGAACCTTGTTTCGTACCTAGTCATATCCCTCTAATGCGCATTTTAGACCCATCCACGGCAAGCTTATGCCATTTGCAGTTGTACCTAGGGCGCTTACGATTATACAGAAACACTGGTGTCGCCAGCCTAGCCTAGCCAATCGTGTGACGTTATTCACCGTTATTGTTATGTGATTGGTCCTCATAAGTTGGCCACACGGGTGTTTCCTTAAAATTGTAAGCGCCCTTATATATTTTACAACTGCGTATGTATGACGCTGTGTCACATTGTTTTCGCGACGTAGGAATGTATAAGTTTACTGTACATATATTATGACTCATTCTTACCTTTCCAATGACGATTTGTAGTCAAATTGCTGACGCAGTAGGCCTACTCCTGTATCACAGGAGAGCAGTGGTCAATTTGATTTGGGGGCCGAGTGGGCCATTTCGCGGAAAAACTACCTAATTGGGTGAGAGGATATTTATTTATTTGATTGGTCACGCAGGGAAAGAAACGTTTTAAAAGCAAGTGTCGGTTTAATGTAAAGGTGTCCAAGAACAAACTACGTTAGACAGCTTACATTGGTACAGACCGCCTCGCACTTTTATGTCTCCGTTTACATCGACACAAGTACATCGTGCATGAAAGATGAAACTTCTCAACTTCTGTTCCGTGGTGACGCCAGTAAATGAACAATCCTTACCGTCATAGAGTTTTATATAAATAGCATGTTTTTGTTTCGCAAAGTGCTTGTTTTGTCGTGTATGTTGATACCAGAAGTTTGTATTAGTGTGTGTAAAAACGGTGTTAAGTTAATAATTTTTATATAACGTTACTGTATAACTTGATGAATATTTTAATAAAGATGGGCTATAGCATAGGCTTTCTATACTGTTACATAGTGCTCATTAAAGTCATTAATAATATGTGCGTGTTTCAGTATTTTTGTAATTAAATAATTTGTTAATCAAGCTTTTATCAAAGAGTTATGGCAATTCAACATTTGTGTACAAAAAAGAATGCAGAAGGTTTCTTATAATTTATTCCTCTGCCACCTGCATAGCTGAAATTCAACTGGAGTTACTTCCCTTGTGGGACGATACCCATATACACGTATGGTAGTTAGCGAGCATATCTGTAGGACTGTTGCTGGATATGTCATCCAACATTTTACAGCACCGAGAGTCGTCGTTTAAACAGCTGATCAGGGATCCTGGCTGGCTCATTTCGCAAAAGCGTTGATCTCGGTTGTTGAACAATGGCTCTTCCGAAACTGACAAAATGTGGTGGTTTTCGGCCAGGTCTGAACAGCAGTCAACTTAGTTGCGGAGTGTAACTCTCACATACCGAGTAACACGAAGTGTTGGGAGAGTTACAAAGAGAAACTGCTTCTTATTTTTCGGATCGACGGGGAAACAACATTAAAATTTCCTTAGCTTAAATCGACGTCAACCAAATGGTCCCATAATCAGCTAACCGGTTCTGAGTCTCACTAAACCAAAAACGATCCACGACAACCGCACAAATTCACAAAAATAAATACATTTTCAGACAGTGCACCCACTCTGGCCCTTAGCAGACTGTCACCATATTGATCACGTGCGAGACTGAAGCGATCAGCGCCATATGACTAGCCTAGTGTTACAATCATGATTACCATAGGTATTATCTTCCTTTCACGACCATATTTTTTCTGTGCTCGCTTCGAGTACATGACTTGTGTATATGACTATCAGAACGAGATGGCGGCCGTAGTAGGTGTAGTTTCTGAAAATGCATTTTGTGAATCTGTGCTATTGTCATTGATCGTTTTTGGTTCGGCAAGACTCAGAACAGGTTAGCTGATCATGGATACCACTTGATTAACGTCAATTTACGATAGGGAAATTTTAATGCGCGTGTTAAGATGCGGTAAATGTTGTTTACCGTCGATCCGATACATCAGAAGCAGTTTCTCTCCATAACTTTCCCAACATTTCCTGTTACTCGATGTGAGAGTAATTAATTCACATACAATGGCCCATTTAGAGGAGGGAACTTTTTGTGTGTTTTGGTAACAAATTGTCTCGAATACGTTTATAATGATCTGATACAATGAATGGACGAAAACACAGCAAAAACTTATGATGAGGTCGTTAGCTGAAAATGATGCCAGTTGTCGATGATCGAGATTAGGTTCATTCTATTGTGTTCCATATTATAATCTGAAGGGAAAACACCGTGTTGACCGTTAGGTCTTCTCTTCATTGGGCAGTCCAGTTTGTGAGTCTTTACAAGTACATAATCAGAATATATTACATACAATACGTTCAGAATCAAATATGTAATATAGTTCAATTACGAATACATGCATCCTCGAAGTCTTTGTCAATAGATCTAATACCACAGAGGTATAATTATAGTTATCATTTTCGTGCTGGGCTACAAACTTACCTGAAGGAAAACACCGTGTTGACCGTTAGTTCTTCTCTTTATTGGGCAGTCCAGTTTGTGAGTAAAGTGTTCACGGCTGGCTGTCCTTATAAAGACCCAGAGAACATCTGTCAACCACGACGTGTCCCTTCAGGTTACGCTTGTGTTGTGTCCCCAATGGTGACTTAATCTCTATTCACCGTCTGATTAGACATGGTAACCTCATGGCTACTGATTATTAAACAAACCCAAATTAAGGCGAGGCCTGCAGGCTTGCATTGATTTCAACAATGTACCTAATAAATCAATATTAATAGGTCTTACGCATTTAGCATGACAAAATAATACACACTTATTTCTACATCTTAACTGTTAAAAATAAGACCATATTGGTATATAAAAATACACAATTAATTCATATGTGTATACCCACTTGATATGCATATGAACATACAATAATTCTTCACTTTAATATATACAGGTAATACCTAACTGATACCACAATTTATTCACATGTTCCTATGAACACAGAATCATACAATAATTCTTTACATCAATATATGTATGTAATAGCTAACCGATACCGATATGTGCATGCACACTTATTTCATTTTACTTATGGACGTAAAATCATACAATAATTATTTACATTAATATAAATATATAATACATAATTGGTATTCACATGGACACACTCCGATAACAATTGTCCTTATATACATGTACAATAGAACAATTCCCTAATGTCGACTGCATTATTTTCAAGTAATCTTCAACAAATGGCGAGTAAGTATAGTTTCCTCGGTGGGTGATGGAGGAGGGAGGTATATTGAGAAATAATGACTTTTTCAAAGAGTAATTTTAAAACAAATACAATATTCAACAAACTTTTTGTGGGTTCTCCAAACAATCAGGGTATATATATATATATATATATATATATATATATATATATATATATATATATATGTGTGTGTGTGTGTGTGTGTCATGCACAGATATTAAACTTTTGAACCCTCGACGCTGGAATCTGACCTTAGTAAGTAAACATGAACCAGTTTGAAACGACGTGAAAGATTTCAACATTGATATACTGAACTTTTGTACTTGAAATAAGACCTCTTGTCCACTAAAAGTCCGCCAGTAAGTTGTCAAAGGCCGGTGGTTCACTGTGGGCACTGCAGTTACATCGACCAATAAAACCGGCCAGCATAGTATGCGTTAAAAAATTCTTAAATATAGCGTTCAACAACAATCAAATATGTCAAGAGTCCCTGCAAATAAAAAAAACAAGAGTCCCTGTTGGAGGAGGCAACAAATAATCGGTTCCTCACGAAAGACGAATGTCAATTCATTTATTTATTTATTTATTTATTTATTTATTTATTTATGTATTTATTTATTTATTTATTTATTTGCTTGATTGGTGTTTTACGCCGTACTCAAGGATATTTCACTTGTACGACGGCGGACAGCATTGTTGTGAGAGGAAACCGGACAGAGCCCGGGGGAGACCCAATACCATCTGCAGGAGATGACACACCCTTCCTTCTATATACAACGAGAAGAAAGCCAGCGTGACACCACAAATTATAAGTAATGTATAATGAAACAGAACGTTACAAAATATTATATTAAAACGTAAAAGTATAAAATATATTGCCGCATAAATAATATCACAATATTGTTATGACACTCTTCTATTGTCTTTTGATGACGCTTCTCTTCGTGATAACAAGCCAATTTCAAATCTTTCCAAGCATAAATTGTTTGAAGTAAGTAATTTTGACAGTTAAGTGGCTACTATAACAGTCGCTATCATCATGGATAACGACGTATATTACTTTCCGTCCTTGGTAACCGCTCTCACTGCATGGACATAGGATCGTATTTGTATATGCATGCATGTATTCATTTAGTCAAATTTCCAAGCTCATGTACGTCAACTCCCACAGCAGTGTCTCTTCTCTTGACTCTAGGACAAAAATGGAGAAGGCAGAGAATAGTACCAGTAATAAGTACGAGTGCACCGGGTATGGTCATGGTGAGAATCACAGTGAGAGGGGCGGGAATGGCGAGAACAATCTGATCCAGATCACTGGGGTTGTAATAGCAGTCATAGGTGCTCGAAGTGTCATGCGTATTGCCGTACTTCCGGACAAAATCATCTATTGTTTCCTGGTTTCGAACCCGGCTTTCGTAACAAGTGAATGCTGAACACTGAAACAGAAACTCTTTACATGAATACCAAAAGCACTAGGCCTATATCAACGACAAATATCGCAACTACAGGTGGTTGATATAATTTGTTTATTTATTTGATTGTTGTTTTACACCGAGCTTAGCTGTGAATATCTCTTACATTGCCGGGGTGTAAGCAAAGGCAGAGATATTCACAGCTACACCGAGCTCAAGAATATGGTCTACTTCTTTATACAACGTCGACCAGTATTATGGTGGTAGGAAGTCAGCGTGAGCTGGATTTGAACTCACAGCGAGAAGCTTCTGGGTCATTTTATAGCACTGGGCATTGGCCACGGAAGTCCGCCGTGTATGTGAAGTGAATGCGCAGGCGCTGGCTATCTGGTGTTGGAAATTTTGAAGGACTTTTTTGTGCTCATTGCTAATATTGAACAAATATTATTGTGGTAATCCGCATACACAGTCATACACAGAACTGTAAAACTGAAGGTCAGCTAAACAGTGTCACGAAAAAGCAATGCACTAATTTGTGCTAAGTGTCACAAAAGTATCACTGTAGGGTTTAACTATCTGTCAGCTATATATAGCCTCGAAGAGGTGGCGATCTTACCAATAGAACTTTTTCTACCCTTCCAGGTAAAGTATCAGTGCTATTCGATATTCGTATTAGATAAACAGCTTTTCCGTTACACCAAAAGATATATATGGACAGATTTTATTCGTGATGTTATCCGTAAGATATATGGAGTGAGAGAGTTATTGGGGTTCAGTGTCGTGCTCAACAATTTTTCAGTCATATGACGACGAAGGAATCCTTAGGGTGTATGTAATGTACCTCCTTGATGCAAAACGGATTTCCACGGCTCTTTTATCTAGTGCTGCTTCACTGAGACGACTTACCGAAGGCAAGTAAGCCGCTCCGTCCGAGCCATTATACTGATACGGTTCAACCAGTCGTTGCACTATCCCCTTCATGCTGGACGCCAAGCGTAGGTGTGACTCAACGCTGGACTTAAAGGTATATGGAAACTCGTTTGCACGCACATTTCGAAATGCATCCCAACTAGGCTCACGTGCATGTCATGGAAAACGCCTGCATGATATTAGTGCTTTTTGACGATTACCATGACATATTTATTCACATTTATGGAATCGTATTTTCGAGAAATATCGACATAAACCGGAATATCCACCTTCCTAATAACATGTAATACTCACCAGTGCTGTGCGAAACTCAGAGTTATAGTGTGAAAACAGCCTGCTCTTGTGATATGGCGCATTGTCCTTAGCCTTGAAAGTCACGGTGATCTCTCTACATGGATATTCCGATCTACATTGTCTTTTGACGTGTTCATTCTCAGTCGTACGTGTACAAAGACATGTCTTCTTACCGTGGTCAATCACGTTCACGGCACGGCACTCGGCTAGGGTAAAGTGAGAGGTGTGGATATAGGGCCTCGCGAAGACCACGCCGAAAACGACGAGTAAGGCGAATCCGATGAAACACAGAAATCCCAACACAATGCGAGAGCAAAACCGCTTCATTGTAGGAGCTTTAGCCATCTCACTGTACCATACCTGTCACTTGCAAACTATAGGACACGGGCACTGCCTTTCGAAAATGCAGGTAAAGTGCACATGATCACTGCTCTTCAAAGATTAATGAATTAAGATCACTGTATATAGATTCAGGTTTACAACATTGCCCCGGATATGAAACTCTACACACCGTCATTCTCTACATATCGATAACGTGGTTAGTGTTGACAACCAATGTAGGCCTATAGCCTCTAGTAATCAAGCCAAATGTAAATATAGTATTAAAGCGGGTCATTTCAGATAAGCTTTACATGTACATGTACGTATCCTCTTCACACAAGTCCGATTTACAGGTGTTAGATAATTTCCCACAAGTGCATTTAATGTTGACCAGATGTGGACAAATGTCACCGTGAGAGCATAGACTGCGTAAGTTCTCGGTTTGGAAGATTCTACATGTGTTAACTGTGTCCTTTGATCTATAGTATGAGTATTCAATATCAGTAGTCCCATGTTAAGCCCGGTTTTTTCCTCACCATATAGGCTACTAAGAAAGCATAGTATTTTTTTTATTCTCTGTTATCCGATGGATAAAAAACTAAGAATTTTAAAATTTTGTCACTTCCGTGGTTCCGTATCCACCAGAGATATGGATTTATTTATTTATTTGGTTGGTGTTTTACGCCTTACTTAAGACTATTTCGGGGCCTCCGTGGCTCAGTCGGTTAGCGCGCTAGCGCAGCGTAATGACCCAGTAGTCTCTCACCAATGCGGCCGCTCATGCCAAGTCCAGCTCATGCTGGCTTCCTCTCCGGCCGTAAGTGGGAGTGAGTGGGAGTGAGTGCTTGGGGTTTAACGTCGTACTCAACAATTTTTCAGTCATATGACGACGAAGGAATCATTAGGGTGCATGTACGTGTAATGTGCCTCCATGTAGCAGGACGGATTTCCACCGCTCTTTTATCTAGTGCTGCTTCACTGAGACGACTTACCGAAGGCAAGTAAGCCGTCCCGCCCGAGCCATTATACTGATACGGGTCAACCAGTCGTTGCACTATCCCCTTCATGCTGAACGCCAAGCGAGGAAGTTACAACTTCCTCTTTTAAAGTCTTAGGTGTGACTCGATCAAGGATTGATCCTGGATCTACCGGTCCAGACCGTAAGTGGGAAGGTCTTCCAGCAACCTGCGGATGGCCGTGAGTTTCCCCCGGGCTGTGCCCGGTTTCCACCCACCATAATGCTGGCCGCCGTCGTTTAAGTGAAATATTCTTGAGTACGGCGTAAAACACCAATCAAATAAATAAATAAATAAGGCTATTTCCTTATACGACGGCCACCAGCATTATGGTGGGAGAAAACCGGATAGAGCCCAGAGGAAGCCCATAACCATCCGCAGATTGCTGCCACTGAAACTATACGTTTATTAAATTGTTGTCCA
This sequence comes from Liolophura sinensis, assembly GCF_032854445.1. Classification (NCBI taxonomy): domain Eukaryota; kingdom Metazoa; phylum Mollusca; class Polyplacophora; order Chitonida; family Chitonidae; genus Liolophura; species Liolophura sinensis. The sequence goes on along the minus strand of NC_088303.1, from coordinate 17,016,277 downwards.
CAAAACTGTACAGCGAAAAGACTGTTTCTGGATGTTAGTATTTATACCATTTTCCACTTTATTGCAGTGTCACGTACCATTACTTAATTTACATTATGTGGTGTTTCTCTGTCGTAAACATATTTATTCATTTGCATTTCCAACCAAATCTGATTACCTTCGTAGACTGGATCGGTACAATCGTTTGAGTCTTCTCCGGTGTTTAATTGCACAGTCTATTGATCCGACAACAGTCCATTCATCATCCATTCATTCAAAGTAGCAGTCAATTCATCACTTGCATGTAACAGTCTATTCATCATGTAACAGTCTATTCATCACGTAACAATATATTCATTTATTTATTTATTTTTTGATTGGTGTTTTACGCCATCCTCAAGAATATTTCACTTATACGACGGCGGCCAGCATTATGGTGGGAGGAAACCGGGAAGAACCCGGGGGAAATCCACGACCTTCCACAGGTTGCTGCAAGACCTTCCTGGAGAGGAAGCCAGCGTGGGATGGACTTGAACTCACACCGCATCAATCTATTCATCACGTAGCAATCTATTCATCTGGACAATCATGTGGGACCTCGATTTCAAATTCATCATACAACAGTCTATTCATCTCGTGTATGTAACAGTCTATTCATCAAGAAACAGTCTATTCATCACATAGTAATCTATTTATTGCGTAACAGTCCATTCATCTGGACAATGTATCATGTGGGACCTCGATGGCCCATATGACAAGTATGATGATCAATGAGGTCCTAGCTAGTCTCTAAGACTGCCCCCTTTGATTAGGCTGCGACATTAAGACAGGAGTTTTGTTTCCCACAGCATAAACTTTGCCATATGAAGGAAAACAGTCCTGCGCACAGCGATAAATACCAATCAATAAAATTATGAAGATTGTGGTCTAAAGCTTTTTATGTACTTACATTAATTATAAGAAAAATTGTCGACTATTCAGCATTATTTACCTACAAAGTTCACCAGTTGACAAAATACAAAAGACACACATTCAGGCATGCGCTGGGCTGTAAGAAGTATGCTTATCACTTAGTATAACAAAGTTGTTATACCGATGCTGCTGATACATCCTTTGTTGCTTTCAAGGTTCAGCCATGTCATGTGACATGTCCCTGAATATTTATCGACGACAGAGTTTCTTATATAATCGCCATGGATGTTAAATCACGTTTGCCGGAAATCCCGTCCGCAATTACATAGGACATCATTCCGCTAAAAAAACACAAAGCGTCGCTAACTGGCGAGAGTCTGGTCTCCGACTTGTTGATCCGTCAATGCACACTGTATTATCACCATGGCAACAAGACACACGAGGAACCCTAGCGACGGCCAAAGCATGACCACGATGACGTCACTTCGTGGCGTTTTCTCGAGGATGACTTCGTTGAGGTTGTCGGGATTGTAGAAGCAAGGATAGGAGGCCTTGGAGGCCGTGTTGCCGTACTTCTGCACGAATTCATAGATCGTTTTGTTATTCTGGAGAGGATCTTCTTCACAGGCCTTGAGAACACACTGGAAAAATACAAAACAACCACATAAGAATACGTAAGGTGTGCGCTAAATACATGCATGATGAGAGAATACGTAAGCTAACCATTATACCCTATACCATTGTCATATTCATTTTGAACATGAAGCGATGTGGTATATACGAGCATCGTGAGCAAGTGTTTCAGCCATAAAATAAACAAATTGTGTTCAAAAGAAAATGGCATGACAGAAACGTTAATCTCGTGAATACCACACAAAGCACAATGCGGGCGAGTTTTAAGTCCAACATTACAACAACGTACCTTACCGGCATATAAATTAGAATGCGGCATGAAAGTCTAATACATGTAAGCTAAACAATACTGGAAGGCAAGCGGAAATAGAGACCCGTATGGAAGTACTAAGATATCCCCTGTTAATCTATGTAACCTGATTTACTGCTCTAATTATGGTGGCTGAGCAATCGTTTTTGAAGTTATGAAAATAGGCCTAATATTTGTATACCTGCACATTCCTGTGATTAGCCGAGAAAGACTTGAGCATCTTGGCCTTTTGGTCTATCTGACTGCCGTCAGTGCGATAGCGAACTGTGATCTCTGCGCACGGGTACTCCGACACGCAGGTTCCGGAACCACTGTCAGTACCCATGGTGCAAATACAGTCCAGTCTACCGTTGAATGAGACCGTCACGGGACTACACTGAGACAAGATCCAATCTGCAGTGAAGGTGTAAGGCTTGACCACGATCAACCCGTAGTAAATCATAACAATGGCACAGATGATCATTAATATTAGCAACACAAAAGAGGCCAGCTTCTTTGGGGTCATGCGACCTTTACTATGGCGTGCCATGTCGACGGGGAGAACCTCCTGCGTTCCGCAGAGATTAAGGTTCGGTTGATTCGTTGAACGACAGGAAGGCTATCTGAAAACGAATCACAGGAATAGCATGCAGTAAAGTACATCGTTCCATTGTAAATGGTATGACGCCTATTTCTCTCTTGCGTTAATATTACTGTTATTGGTAGATTGAATTATTCCTTACTAAAAACAAACTCACCCGTTTTGCTGTTAGGCACATTTTTTTTTAATAACGAATTCTGTATGACCCTTTTTTTTTGGAGAGATGAGTTCCTAAATGTTGATTGAGAGACATTAATTCCTGAACGCTTAATAGAAGACATTCTTGAACGTTTGTTCGGAGGCATTATAGTTCTTGAACGTTTGTTTGGAGACATTTGTTCTTGAATGTTTGTTCGGAAACATTACTTCTCGAAAGTTTGTTCGGAGACATTTGTTCTTGAAAGTTTGTTCGGAGACATTTGTTCTTGAAAGTTTGTTTGGAGACATTTGTTCTTGCACGTTTGTTTGGAGACATGTGTTCTTGCACCTTTGTTCGGAATCATTAATTCTTGAAAGTTTGTGTGGAAACAAAGCGTCGAAAGACATCCCTACGAAGGTCGTTACCTATAATGTGCTTTCCGGGTCAGAACCTGGCGAGAGTCTTGGCCCGTTTCACATAGGGCACGCAGCGTTACGTGCACGTAACTTCCATGGCGACCAGTACTACAGGTATTGCGTCGTCATGGTAGTTACGTGAACCTCGCGTTACGTGCTCTTTGTGAATCGGGGCCCTGGTCTCCGACTTGTTGTTCCGTCAATGCATATTATATCATCACCATGGCAACAACACACACGAGAAACACCAGCGACGGCCAAAGCATTGAGCGTGGTTCTTGAACCCTTCTTCAGAGACATTTTTTCCTTTAACATTTTTCTAAGACATTAGATGTAAGGTCATTAGTGTCTGCGTTCTCGAACGCTTGTTTGGTATCACTTGTTTTGGAACATACCTCCATGCAGCTTTTAGTAGCCATGTTATATGTGTCACTGAGAAAGCCATAATGGTCTTTTTTCTTCATGGATTAAAATCCAGATACAAACGTTACAATGACAGTTTCATGCAGATAAATTGAACGAAAGTGGCGAGAAAATCGCTATTCCCCACATATCACGTTCGTCAGTAAATATCAATACTTAAACGCATGACCTTGGTTTCTTCATATTTATTCAATAAACAGTTAAGAGTAATGATTTAGGATTGATTGATAGTTTGACTGACTATATAAATATTTGACTGATCAAGCACTTATAAACACCATACTCAAAAATATTTATTATACATCGCCAGTCTCTTGAAAACAGGAAACAAGGACGCCCCGGGTAAAACTCAAGCCTTTGGCAACTATCTGATGTGTTTTCCCACCTCTCACGTACAGATTTTCGCCCGCAATGCCTTCTCAATGCGCATATCATACTGGTAGATGACAAGTGATCTCCAGCGAATTCGATGCAAATTCGTCCAAGTGATAGAAAGACAGTCAATGTAACCGCGCGGCCTCAAACCGTCCCGGAGGATTCATGACTTGGTCTCATAGAAAACAATCAACCATGATGTACGATTTGCTGCTTTCGTATCTTTCGAGATTTATTTATTTACTTATTTATTTATTTTTTTTTGGTTTATTTCATTGGTATTTTACGCTGTACTCAAAAATATTTCACTTATACGACGGCCGCCAGCATTATGATGGGAGGAAACCGGGCAGAGCCCGGAGGAAACCCACGACGATCCGCAAGTTGCTGGCAGATCTTCCCACGTACTACCTTTCGAGAAATGTTTTAGCTAGCAACAGAACATCACTTGATGCAATTCATAATGAAAAATTTATAATGATTATTAGGACATCTAACCCAGTAAAGGATACTCACTGTGATATCCGCTGAGACCGTACTTTTCCACATATACTATCAGTTTCTGTACCATGTAAATATACGTGATGGGAGCAGTATAGCTATAAATGTTGACTCTTGTAAGGCCTCTCCCAGAACAGAAGTATTGCCGTCACAATTACCTCACAGAGCTGTTGATGGGTGGTGCCAGTCGACTCTACACTGAGATCGACACGGAATAAAAGAATCGATGGGGTTGTTGCTCCACCTGAAGAGATCTTTGAGTAGGTTGCCAGTGAAAAATCCACATGAGAGCGGAGTCGGTATTGACGGCCCAGTCAGCACACACAGGTAACATGTCGTTTAATAGATCATGTGACAGTTTAAGTTAATGAATGGCCAATTCCAGATTAACCAAGCGAAAGCACTGACGTCGATTAGAATGACCTAATTTACATCAGAGCCGATTAAGTACAACAGAATCGCGAATCTAACGCTCGAAAATTATTACGCAATGTCGTGGGTTTTTTTGGGTTTTTTTTTTGCCTGATTATCGGGTTTTACATTTTAATTCATAAATCGGAAAACCAGAATAAGACAAGTATAGATCTTCAGAGTAAATAAAAGAAAAGCAAACACGTTAGCCAAGCGTCGTGGTCGGGGTGCCTGAAATTAGGGGTTTTTTTGGTAACCTAATTTAATTTGAGTTTAATTAGTAGAGGGAACCAAAGTGACTAGTGGAAACCATCGCCCTTCGTCAGGTAGCTCTCAAATCTCCAGACTTAAAATTGCAGTTGGTGACCTGGAATCAAAACGTTGTTTTTCTAAGGCCGAGCCGCTGTACCGAAGCGAGGTTTTGGTCGATTGATTAAGCAAAAAATACCTCTCCCTTAACTCCCTTCCCTCCTGCAATTGATAAAACATCTTTCATTTGTGTTCCAGTTTTTTTTTATCACAGGGATGAATTAGACTGAAACCAGGCAAGCCACGATGATATTTGTAAAATGTATCAAAAATATTTTCACTTTGATGACCACTGTTCTTGTATCCAACAAGGCAATTTTGTTCAACATGACAGGGTTAACATCGGGTTAAGGGTAATATCAACATCTTATTATATCGGTCTAAGGATTGCCAAGTGTTCGTCACTATACAATAGGTATCAGTAACACATTGCACTGTTGTAATTATTAAAACTAAATAAGGCCATCCAATCCACAATTCACTGGCACTGCTAAGGCCCAACCTAGTATAAAATACACCAACAAAGCGAAGATATGAAGTGTGTGTATAAGAAATGTTAATAGTTAGATGTGCTGTTGTCGTTGGGTATTTAGAACACGTTCAGAGGGAAACAGATGTGACAAGAAACAGAGGTGTTCCTATATTGGAATGTGACGACAGCCGGTGCATTTGCGGTTATCTTCCGTTCATACAGCCTCACTATATAATAACCAGTATTCAGTCAATACCCATCTTGCTCATATTGTTCCTCATTTATATTATGATGGTTACTTGGATTATGTCGTTTCTGGAATGATTCTAGCTTTTTCAGGAACCCTATATGAACCTTGTTACTATAGGAGTATACATCTTATATAAAGTCGACCATGGGAACAAAGGCGAAAATATTCCTGGGCTTGGCGGTGGGGTTCACGGTGCTATGTGTTGTCTTGCTGATTGCCCTGGGCGTGGTCATTGTTCATCCCTACGAGTACACGCGGGACTTTGAGCAAGTGAAGTGTACGGGGATCACCGTGCAGGAGCATGGGTACCTGGAGTGCTCCTGCAGCACGAAGACCGCTACCTGCTGGTCGGTATTCCCGTGTAAGGAAATCACCGTGCAGTATCTCCCTTTGGGAGGTCCTGAACGTCAAAGTATTCTCTTCAAGGACTACGACGCCTTGTATGATGACAGACCAGTGAGTATATCGTAACTACAAGCGCGTAGTTTGACAACCAATTGTATTTCACAGTAACACAGTTGGAAAATCTTGACTTCTGTATACTTGCCGTCAACCATAATCGGCCAGTGGTCGCAAGATCGATTTCCAGACGAACGTTCAACACAAACTATCAAAGAACTAAGAAAGTACATAACGCTAATGAGAAATTAGGATGAATTCAGGCAAAAAGAAGCAGTGAACAGTGTTTAATAAGACCGGAACAACACAAGGAAACAAAATGAATGAATTAAATCAGTACCCATACTGTGTACACCATGCTTGTTCATAAGTTATCGTTAAACATAAATGCATGTATCTCAGACGTACCTAGAGTGCAAAGCCGAAACGCTGCCATCTTGAAACAAACAAAGTGTGTTACGGACAACTATAAAACTACTGAATTGTTGTCAAATATATTATGACTCAGCTTCAAGATGCCAATCAAAGACCACAAGACAGTAAGTTTTTTTCGACCAATTACGCTGTCTGCAGTTCCCTACGTTCACTACGCTTGACAAAAGCTATAAAGTCTGCAATATGTTGATGTATTCATTTAGTGGATTAGTATTTTGGGGGGGCGGAGGAGGGGTATTTTTTTTTAAATGATGATGATGAACTTCATTGAAGGAAACAACCTGACTGACAAACGTACCTGGCTTGGAATGTGTGATTAAGCCACTGTCAAACCAGAGAGGCTTAGATTCGAACACGCGATCGCATTTGTCAAGGGCCTATATAGTCTAAACTTTGAGTGTCTCACGTCTTGAACATCGAAGTGTGATTAGTGATGCAGGTATAATTGATTCGATAAGTAGTGTCTTTATTACTGCCAGGAATTGTTTAATCCTTGTAATGGTTGATAACGGTAGACAACAGGATTGATACGACTGCTTTTCGGGGTTCTTGGCGTTAATAAATAGGGTTTCAGCTGCTCCATTGAATGGGTATCTAATGGTACCGGTTGTTCTGTAGTGTTGTTAGCTACATGTGTCTATGAGGAATGGATTTCATTTCTGAATTTTTGCACCTCAATTAACTGATTGCTACCTTAATCGCTTCATTACACCGAAAGTTGATTTATCTTTTCGTGTGTACTTCAGTTTAGGGAGTCCGTTTCTTACAGTTGCTAAAGTTCTGTAAAGGGGACTGGTTCACGAGGCAGTCACAAATTTTGACTTCCAGAATAACATATAACCATGGTAAATGCGCTTGGCGTAGCCTTGCGATAGCTACGTATATGTTAACAGGCTCCCTGGCCTTAATTGTTAGTTTTTGTCCATTGTTCCATACTTCAACAAACTGGGAGTCCATCTTGGAATCAGCAACACAAAAAGTATGATGCAACGCATCGTTTGTGGATTAACTCTATCAAGTCAAGCTTTTCTACTAATTCTTGTGGTTATTGAGCTCTCAATTTGACGTTACACTCCCTCGTGTTTTCGCCATGTTATACTGTACGATAAGCTCAAATCCTTGCCAAGTGAAACGCATTGTGCTTCATTAAAACATTATTCTGTCCTATTTTCTCTTTACACAGTGTAGTCTCGTGCCTTGCGACCCCTCTCCGAAGACGAACGAAGTGTCCGTCGAATGGTTCGCAAAGAGACACACCGGGTCGTCTAGTTTTGACTGTTACGTGAACCCAACAGCCACCCACGAGGTTATCCTGGAGCTACCGGATGCGTTGGCTGTGACCATGGCCATGGTGTGGCCGTCCATCGGCTTTGTCATAGGTCTCGTCACAATTTGTCTGATAATGAACAGATCCAAGGTATTGCACATCACTGACTAGCCTGCCAAACGTGCGTACCGTGGATGTGTATATATAGAGCACTAGATTCTGTTTGTTATACTATCTAAAAGAGCTACTTTAGTGTTAAGACATGTATTTCTTTAAGGCAAGGTTAAATGATAGTCCGAATTGCTTTCTTAAATCTTTAAAATTTTTAAATTTTAGAAAAAATGCACTGTGTTAAAGCCGTTGCTGTTACTTCGGGAGGATAATACGAAAACAAAGGTTTTCTGCTGTTTCCAATTTTACCTGGTGTGGCGTCTTACAAGAAAAACTTGACGTCACCCATCACTGATTTATGGCCAAACTTGACGTCGTACTTTCAAACGCGCATGTTCCAGCCTAACTACCTTATGTGGCGTCAAATCAACTGATTCATTGTCACACGAGGAATATTATCCCGGATCAGACAAGATACTCCGCTTTTCATTAGACAACGGTCACGTGTTTTACAGAAATATTCTCGAATCCTGCAGACGACGTCAAATGTGTCCGTTGAGTAGGTGTGTCCCTTCGTTGGAGGTCCAACGGTGGTCACACATAGCTGAAGCGATATTCACCTATCTTCCGCACTAAATTGATAAATTTGTTACATGCTTGCTAAGTGATAGGATGCGCAAATATATGGTGTAAATAATCCTCATATTTGCGCATCCTATCACTGAGAAACAATGTAACTATTACCACGTTGTATCAGGAAAATTTTACGGAAACTCCTTAAGATTTTGTTTTTCAGGACTCTTCACTTACAGGTGTTAAAAACCGTTATTCAGCGTAAATTTTTTTAAACCGTGTTGCTAGCTATATCCCACTGGGTATCCTTCACATCAATTTAATATTTCAACCTGGCGTCTCTGGGGACTGAAGTAGGACTCTAGAGCAAATATGGATATACCAAGGCCAATGGACATTGGTATACTCTGAAGTACGGCTTACCAGATAGAGATACCGATGCGTGGAGATCACAGTGCAGATGGATTAAGCTGAACAAAATGATGCATGATATGTGGACTGATTCCGAAACTGGATGTTCCATGACACTACTACATGGATCAGACGTCAGACGTTCCATTTCACCATGGCGCAAATCACGTTCTGTTTTAACTTTCCACTGCAGTACCTGTAAGGTGTTCCACCCCATCACAGCGAGTGTCCCTCTCTGCTAGTGTTTCATCGAACGATGACAATGTTTTCTCCTGATGCTTTACCCCCCACCTTTACAAACGCTAGATTCCACCCGATTTCCCAATACACAGTAAAATATAACCCTCCGTTTCACTTTATTTTTCACCACTTGTGACCCAGCTCTGTGTTTCATAGCGGCATACGTACGTATTTATACCACATATATATGTACTTATAACTATATTCCGGCTTATGAACTTGCACAACATATAATTATATTCCGTCATACCATTATGTTAGCCATACAACACACTAGCTTTGTTCAGCTTGTTGTTCCATCGCACCATCACGGCATGATCCAATCCACCTTCCATCGCACCATGAATTATTTATTTGATTTAGTGTTTTACGTTGTGCTCAAGAATATTTCTTTTATACAACGGCGGCCAGCATTATGGTGGGAGGAAACCGGGCAGAGCCCGGGGGAAACCCACAACCATCCACAGGTTGCTGCGGGACCTTCCAACGTACAGCCGGAGAGGAAGCCAACATGAGCTGGACTTGAACTCACAGCGATCGCATTCGTGCTAACCCCCTCGGCCATGGAGACCCTCTCCTCCCCTCTCCCATCGCAGCATGAAACATAAGCCACAATCACTCCAGATGTCCCATCGCACCATCACATAATCCAAATTCTAATCCACCTTCCATCGCACTATGAAACATAAGCCACAATCATTCCAGATGTCCTATCGCATCATCACATAATCCACATTCTAATCCACCTTCCATCGCACTATGAAACATAAGCCACAATCATTCCAGATGTCCTATCGCACCATCGCATAATCCACATTCTAATCCACCTTCCATTGCACAATGAAGCATAAGCCACAATCATTCCAGATGTCCTATCGCACCATCACATAATCCACATTCTAATCCACCTTCCATTGCAACATGAAACATAAGCTACGATCATTCCTGATGTCCTATCGCACCATCACATAATCCACATTCTAATCCACCTTCCTTCACACCATGAAGCATAAGCCACAATCATTCCAGATGTCCTATCGCACCATCACATAATCCACATTCTAATCCACCTTCCTTCACACCATGAAGCATAAGCCACAATCATTCCAGATGTCCTATCGCACCATCACATAATCCACATTCTAATCCACCTTCCTTCACACCATGAAGCATAAGCCACAATCATTCCAGATGTCCTATCGTATCATCACATAATCCAAATTCTAATCCACCTTCCACTGCACCATGAATCCTATCATTCTAGATGTCTCATTGCATCACATTTGTCAGTTCATCCGTTTACATATAATTTCGTCTTATTACATACTAATGAGACTTTTACGAACAGAAAAAGAAAAAAATGGACAAACCATGTAAGTTCTATCTGTACATACTAAAACCATACTGGCTGTCTCAGTTTGCCAGCATTTCCTTGGAATTTCCACGTCAAATGTTCCTTATTCTTTCATTGGCTAAGGTTGATGTTATTATAGAATTTAGCCAAACTGTTCATGGTAAATAACCTAAAATATCGCTCATGACAAAGGTGCACATGTTCTCTGATTCTGAGAGTTCTGTTCAGCTTAGGTATTTTAAGGTGAGTTTGAAAGAAAGAATTATTTCCTACTGCATATTATGTCAGTTTCAGCACCAAAAGTAATATTTTAGAGACACTTAATTTCCTCTCAAAATGCATCTTTGGGATTGAATTTTAGGTCATTTATCATACTTAAAATTATTAACTGACTATGCAACTAGTGTTTTATTTTTAAAAAAAAAGGAAAATGTATATCAACCATCTGAGTAAGACTGTCTTATTAACAACTGTGTGCCATATTCTTATACACCATCTCCATGAAGACGTCATTATTATTGTCTATATTTAATGATGCAAATAAAATCCCACTCATTAAATAGCAGTAAAATACCATGGACAATAACTCTGTGGTGCTGTGTTTATATTACCTATATGTATATATTTATTTTGAGTCAACCCCCTTGTTCATCATAATATGAAAACCACTTCGCCCTCTTCAACTGGCTGCATAAGTCAACCCCTGTACCTTCACACAGGTACATCATCGTATCTTACAGATATAAAATTAAATATACAAATACCTGCTTCCCCATGTACGTAACCATGTCCAAAATTAGATATCTATCTAGATATCTACTGACAATAGTTCTCCATTAATTAACACAGTTCATAACTTCAAAAATATTCTTCTACAAGTTAATATAATGCACCAAGCAATGCATGTCGAAGACGATCTCATATAGAATGTACACAGCTGTTTCAAACTGAGCAAACTATTACACCGTGTTCTTTAAATGTTGTGCCTTTTATCTCAGTCAAGACACATTGTAACTCATCCCTTAATCCTGTCATTCACTGCTTCCTTCGACTGATGTTTTTGCTGTGCTCCAGAACAGTTCTACACGATAGAGGTGAGGGCTACTGTATGAGGAGTTAATGCTTTTCATCATGCAGTTGACGAACCTCTACTTATACAGATGGAGCTCAGTCAGCAAGCTCTGGATTTGACAACATCACCTCATGGGTGAAAGGCTTGTGATATCATAGAAGGATGCCATACATGTATACATGTAACACTGGCAGCTGTTTTAAGCTTACATTATCTTACTGTCAAGAAGTTTGAGGACACACAATAATGGGAATATCAATACACTGCATTTTGCTTCCACTGTCAGATAAATATGTGATGAGAACACGCTTACTGACAATGCGTGCTGGAGAATGAAGAGTTATCTACGACAAAGGGAATAAGTTCTCTTGGATGTCCACATGTTTATCACAGTGGTCAAAGTTTGAATGTTTGTCACAGAGGTCAAAGTTCAATGCCTCTCATGCTGCTGATAGCGTGCGTCAATCGCTGAGGGAGAGTTTTGGCGACTTCAGGGTATTCTTCTGCTTTAGCCTGAAGTAACTGGACAATGTTCATCAATGTGTCTGAAACTCGCAGGCCAAGATCTTCAAGGACATTTCCTAGGTAATCTGAAATATTCAAACATAAAAAAAAGAAAGCCAACTCTCAAATTAACCAAACATCCCTCATGAATATTAAAGCTTTCAGGCCCGCTTAAGACATCGTTCATTTCTATACCTGTTTGGGGGTTAAACCTCTTACTCAGGGATAAATATAAATATTTCCTAAGTCATTCATGGAGAACACTTCCTGGCTCAGTAATTCAAGTGCAAGCTGTGTAGTATATTTTTCATTGCCATCTTTGTAATGACCATCTGTGGGCAAACTGGTCATTTATTATAGAAACAACAATGGTAGATCTGACTTGGATCCAAGTCAATTTGGGCAGACAAAAAATCAATTGGACAGATTCAATCAAATTTACCTAGTGAAACAAAAAAAAAACCTTGCAAAACTACTTAAGACAGTGATAAACATTGGTCTTTCATTATGGAAGCAAACTCTGACCCTGACAAAGAACCCCCTTTACAACTCATGAAACATTTCCTTTTTGCAAGCATGAACTCACCAATATCTGTGACGAGCTGTCGGGTGGCATGAGGGGTAATCTGGTGAATCTTCAAGATCTCCTCACAGTACACATGCATTGTGCCACACGCAATGGATTCCAGCCAAAGATCTGCTGTGTGCTCAGGGATCTCTGCCAACATGCATACATTATGGAATCAAAATGACTATTTCAACACAGATTTCCTCCATCACTAAGTTACTCATTTTGCCTGATTCTGAGAGATCTATTGTTCTTGGAAAGGTGTCTTGAGAGTCTTGTCTGTTTTTCTGGTTTTTTTTTTAGAAAGTTGGCTAAAGTTTCTGCATCAAAAGTAAAAATTTAAGACCTTTCTGTGCACTTTTTCAGGCGAATAGTTTGGGCAAATAAAGTAACTGTTTACACTTTTAAGGTTTGCACATTAAAACATAAATTCAGATTCAACTCCATGCCACATTTTCAGGTGAATATTCTCACAACATTCAGACATTCTTGTATATTTGGTGAGACAAATTTCAGCGCTCCTTTCAAGAAACATTAAATTTGCTGCTGAAGAATATTACAAGCTCTTGAATTTCACTGAGAGATTGACAAACCTTTGTTAAGATACAAACCTTGTTCATCAGTGTATGGAAGTCGTCCATGTTTGAGTGCGATGACAACCGCTGGGTTATCCTGCATTGTGAATGGTTCCAGTTGCTGTGGCAACGTCATTAAGTACTGACCAATCTGATAAAAGTAACCCATACAACAACAACTCTTCAATCAAGAAAAATTACCCAAAAGAACATCAACTTTTTCCTCTAAAAATTAATTAACATATATCATCAATATGGTTCACAAGGCACACCTCATAAAGAAAAATTTGACAGTATCTAATACAACGAAAAATATCAAACAATTTTAAGCCCTTTAAAGGAACTTCATATATTCACTATCTCCTTTACAACAGCTGGGTTATCAAACAAGCTTTTGACTACCCCTAGCCCTGTACATAGGGTACATTCTGACATGATCAGACTCACCTTGGTAATGTACTCTTGTGGAGACATACTGAAGGTCGGGAGGTCAGAGGTCAAGGCCCCTCCAGTACTCTGTGAGGTCCACATCTGTTGTGAAAATAAGAATTTATAGAACTGTTGTAGATTTTTGTGTGAAGAGTTAAAGGCATTCCAACATCTGAATTCTATCAGAGTTTAGGAAATTTGACGTCACAGGAAGTTTTTGCAACTCTAGTCACGGCACTAAACACTGAAATTAGTCTTTATACCCCTGAGTAAAATATTACTGAAATAATATTTCCAAAAATTCATTCCTTCTGGTGAATATCAGGTAAAAGGGGTGATATGACGTCAGAGTTCCTAGATAGTGTCAGTAAGTCCACCATAATATTCAAATATTCGAATGCCTTTCAACACTCCTTTCAAATCTGAAAATAAATGAAAGTATTTTTACGCATAGTTTTCAGTTGTCCTGTATGGTGAACCTTAATTCATATTTTATCTTTCTTTTAGTTTAATCTGATAGCCTGTAGACCATACCTCATACATATCTCATTATCCGAAGACCACACTTCGTACATCTGACAACCTGCACACCATACTCCATCCATGCCTGATAACCTGTACACCATACCTCATACATGCCTGATAACCTGTACACCATACCTCATACATGCCTGATAACCTGTACACCATACCTCTTACATGCCTGATAACCTGCACTCCATACCTCATACTTGCCTGATAACTTGTACACCATACCTCATACATGTCTGATAACCTGTACACCATACCTCATACATGTCTGATAACCTGTACACCATACCTCATACATGCCTGATAACCTGCAGATCACACCTCATACATGTCTGATAACCTGTTGACCATACCTCATACATGTCTGATAACCTGTACACCATACCTCATACATGTTTGATAGCCTGTACACCATACCTCATACATGTCTGACAACCTGTAGACCATACCTCACACATGCCTGATAACCTGCAGATCACACCTCATACCTGCTTGATAACCTGTACACCACACCTCATACATGCCTGATAACCTGTACACCATACCTCATCCATATCTGATAACCTGTACACCATACCTCATACATGTCTGATAATCTGCAGATCACACCCCATACATCCCTGGTGATCTATAGACCATACCTCACACATGCCTGGTAACCTGCAGATCACACCACACACAAATGTACATGTCTGATAACCTGCAGATCACACCCCATACATCTCTGATAACCTGTACACCATACCTCTTACATGTCTGATAACCTGTACACCATACCTCATACATCCCTGATAACCTGTACACCATACCTCATACATCCCTGATAACCTTTAGACTAACCCCATATATGCCTGATACCCTGCTGATCACACCACATACATGCTTGATAACCTGTACACCATACCTCACACATGACTGATAACCTGTACACCATACCTCTTACATGTCTGATACCCTGTACACCATACCTCATACATGTCTGACAACCTGTAGACCATACCTCACACATGCCTGATACCCTGCTGATCACACCACATACATGCTTGATAACCTGTACACCATACCTCACACATGACTGATAACCTGTACACCATACCTCTTACATGAGTGATAGCCTGTACACCATACCTCATACATGTCTGACAACCTGTAGACCATACCTCACACATGCCTGATAACCTGCAGATCACACCTCATACCTGCTTGATAACCTGTACACCACACCTCATACATGCCTGATAACCTGTACACCATACCTCATCCATGTCTGATAACCTGTACACCATACCTCATACATGTCTGATAATCTGCAGATCACACCCCATACATCCCTGGTGATCTATAGACCATACCTCACACATGCCTGGTAACCTGCAGATCACACCACACACAAATGTACATGTCTGATAACCTGCAGATCACACCCCATACATCTCTGATAACCTGTACACCATACCTCATATATGCCTGGTAACCTGTACACCATACCTCACACATGACTGATAACCTGTACATCATACCTCATACATCCCTGATAACCTGTACACCATACCTCTTACATGTCTGATAACCTGTACACCATACCTCATACATCCCTGATAACCTGTACACCATACTTCATACATCCCTGATAACCTGTAGATTAACCCCGTATATGCCTGATACCCTGCTGATCACACCACATACATGCTTGATAACCTGTACACCATACCTCACACATGACTGATAACCTGTACACCATACCTCTTACATGTCTGATACCCTGTACACCATACCTCATGCATGTCTGATAACCAGTACACAATACCTCATACATGTCTGATAACCTGCAGATCACACCCCATACATGCCGGATAACCTGCAGATCACACCCCATACATGCCGGATAACCTGTACACCATACCTCATACATGTCTGATACCCTGTACACCATGCCTCTTACATGCCTGATAACCTGTACACCATACCTCATACATACCTGATAACCTGCAGATCACACCACATACATGCCTGATAACCTGTACACCATACCTCATACATGTCTGATAACCTGTAGACTAACCCCATACATGCTTGATAACCTCCGGATCACACCACATACATGCCTGATAACCTGTTCACAATACCTCATACATGCCTGATAACCTGCAGATCACACCCCATACATGCCTGATAACCTGCAGATCACACCACATACATGCCTGATAACCTGTACACCATACCTCATACATGTCTGATAACCTGCAGGTCACACCCCATACATGCCTGATACCGGCCCGGATAGCACAGTTGATAGAGCGTCCGCTTCGGGACCGGTAGATCCAGGATCAATCCTTGATCGAGTCACACCTAAGACTTTAAAAGAGGAAGTTGTAACTTCCTCGCTTGGCGTTCAGCATGAAGGGGATAGTGCAACGACTGGTTGACCCGTATCAGTATAATGGCTCGGGCGGGGCGGCTTACTTGCCTTCGGTAAGTCGTCTCAGTGAAGCAGCACTAAATAAAAGAGCGGTGGGGGTCCGTCTTGCAACAGGGAGGCACATTATACGTACATGCATCCTAAAGATTCCTTCGTCGTCATATGACTGAAAAATTGTTGAGTACGACGTTAAACCCCAAGCACTCACTCACTCACATGCCTGATAACCTGTAAACCATACCACATACATGTCTGATAACCTATACACCATACCACATTTATGCCTGATAACCTGTGCACCATACCACATACATGCCTGATAACCTGCAGATCACACCACAAACATGCCTGATAACCTGTATTTCATACCTCATACATGCCTGATAACCTGTAAACCATACCTCATACATGCCTGATAACCTCCAGATCACACCACATACAAGCTTGATAACCTGTACACCATACCTCATACATGCCTGATAACCTGCAGATCACACCACATACATGCCGAATAACCTGTACACCATACCTCATACATGCCTGATAACCTGTAAACCATACCTCATAAATGCCTGATAACCTCCAGATCACACCACATACATGCCTGATAACCTGTACACCATACCTCATACATGCCTGAAAACCTGCAGATCACACCCCATACATGCCTGATAACCTGTACACCATACCTCATACTCGCCCAATCCTGTCAGATAAACCTGGAGCTGAGCAAACACAATGTCAAAAGCAAATTTGTGCACCGCTTCACTCAGGCTACAGATCTCCTTCTTCACCTCAGGCAACACCGACGGAGTATCACCTGAGAAAAGCATTTCATATGAAATTGACTGGGTTTTTAAATAGTCATATGACCAAAAAACATACACAGGTAATTATGAACTATTCTGAAGCCTTCGGCATAGAATATATCTTTCTATTGTACAAAAAACATTATCTTCCTTTAAAGTCGAAAACGGCATTAGTCCTAGAGCAGTATACCCCTAATTCTCCAGATCAGAGAGAGCAACAATAAAAGTAATACACTCACATGAAGAAGCATTTGGAGAACAAGGTTACAAATGACTACTAATATGAAAAAGAAAATATAACATCAGAGCACGGGAGGTCAACCCTTGAACAACTCACCTTCATCTAGCTTCACTACCAGTGATTCCAAGGCTTCGATGTCTGACAGATTACTCAACAACAACGACGCCTTGGCATGTAGAAGATTTTTTTTGTTAGATACTCTGCAAAAATCAGGTATTCAGTACGTATATATATATACATATACTTGAAAATAGTTTCTGATATTCACCGGCTGTATCTTTAATCATCTTAAACTGGATATCCTAACCCCCTCCCCCCTCCCACCCCAAAAATGTAAATGGTTCAAAATTATTGTTCCATATAACAAGGTAGAAAAGGGTTGTGGGAAACCCAGAAGCTTGCCAATTAGTGCTTCAGTTTAAATGGTAGCCTATAGAGTTGACTGGACATCAGACTCAAACTGTACACAATGAGGAGACCAAAACCTTGAATTTTGCCCAAATTCATATATAATTTCAGATTTAAATCATACACATCTTCTCAGTATGGTCATATTAAATCCCACAACCTAATAAATTTGAAGAAAACATTTCCATAAGATGACCACATGTATCTTTCATAGCTCATTCATCAGGCCTATTAAGTTTCAAGAAGTAGTGAAAACTCAGTAATTAGCTGACCTAAACATAAAACCTTCCTCTGGGACTTAATTATGTAAACGGAATTACAAAACAAGCAAGCCTTTCTCCATTTTTTGTTAATTGTTTATATTCTGATTGTAGTATGAAAGCAATATGTTTGTCAACATTTTTTTCTTTTTCTTTTGAGAAAAAGTTTGAGCTGAGGTTAAACATGCCAATAAAATAAGTATATTTAAATAGTTTGTTCATTTGATTGCTACCTAATTTTTCACCTATACAAAGGCTGTCAGATTTATGGGTGGAGAGAACTGGAGTGCTAGGCGCAAACCATCAAAAACTACAGACCAACGTTACTGACCGACAAATATGTACAGCGTATTGTAGGAAGACATCATGGTCTTCAGTGAAAGTAAGACTGAGCTAGTGGCCACACAGGAGTGTACTTATCGTCAGCAAGGTCAGCAGTGAGAGCGAGGGAATTTAGAAATTCCATGATCAACAAAGGACACCTCGTGTGTAACCACATGTTGAAGGTTTATCACAAAGATCTTATCTTTATGAATGCATCTGTTCAGCATAACAACCCACCTGTTCTCTGAAACTTTATGCGTAGTGCTGGGTGAGAGATGGTAAGAACCAATGGAAGTTATTATACTGCTGATGATGGTCTGGTCCAATTCATCTGTATGCATGATTAACTCCCCTGGAATAGAAGTTTTCAGTGAAGAGGATCAGTTTTATTTAATCAAACCAAAACTTTATTAATCAGACTATGATTCCCTACTTTGTGCATACCTTGAGTGTGACGTCAGGTACATTACAAAGCTATCTGCCGTACCACTGGTCACTCACTTATTTATTTATTTATCTGATAGGTGTTCAACACCTTTAGGCAGAGAAAATCCAATATTGACCATAATGAGCTTGGCCTTACACCCTCCCAAAACAAGAAGCCCCAGGGAGCATTTTCCAAGATAAAGAGCCAACTGTCTTGATTTGGCAGGCCAAGTGTTCGATATAAATTTAATAGTTCTTTTGTTTAGCTTTCATGTTAAAAGTCAGAACTGAAACAACAAGATTTCTTAAAGAACAATGGTAAGGTTTATGGGTGGAGAAAATCAGAAAGAACTCTGGGGAAATCACCACCTTTCATAAGATACCTGACAAAAGCAGCAGGAGTTAGATTTGATCCCAAAAACCAAGTGTTACTTGCTAGGGACATTCTCAGCCAAGAATTACTTGTAGTCCACTTAGCCAGTCAGCTGAAGGTTCTGACAGCAATGTATATAAACTATACCAAGTTAAACAGAAATGTCCACCGACCACAAGTCTGTATGATCCTCAGGGAATGTTGAAATAATGACCAATCCTCAGCATCCTGAGAACTCTTGTCCATCCTACACTTCTCCTGGATGTTCACCAAAACACGGCGGAATTCACGAGCGTAGTTCAGGAAATAATTCTGCCACGATAACAGAAAACCAGCTGAACCCTCACTTGTGTATCATGAAACCATGAGATCAACAATCAAAGTACATGTAGTTAATCAAAACTGCTAATCAGGCATAATTAAGTAATTTGCATATATCATCATTACAATGAGAACAGTACAGCGATACTAAATTAAATTTATGTACGAAATAATTAAAGGGACTCTCTTACTTTCTTCTGGTTTTGGGTTTCATGCTTTACCATCAAGTATATTTTACATACATAATTAGGAATGCCATCTATATTACATACATAATCATAAAGTTCCATGTTAACCTTTCATACGGTGAAATAGTCAACAGTGTACTGACCTTGAAGCCTTCCAGCAGAGAAAGATATCCACAGCCATCAGTCAACTTCAAACACCGTTCATTTGCCTACACATCAAAACCATCATTGCAGAAATATATTAAATATAAATCTCTAATGTATGTAATTGTTAATATTTTTGCTTTGAATATCACAGTGTTAGGTGCCAAGGTTACAATACTATTATCAGCATGTTAAAGAACACTACACAAAGTAGTACTGTAAAATTACATTTTATTATCAGGTATCAAATGCAAATCACGATACATAACACTGATAGAAAATTTGAAACCTGGCAAATATATGAATGTTATCATGCTTCTGCAAAACCAAGTACAAACCTGTAAATACATGTATTTCAATTAAGATTACATGATATTCTGAACTTACCTGATTAGCAGCACTAAAGAGCTTGCTGACAGAATCCCCCAGTAGTCTCACAGTGTCTATGATCTCCTGATGGTCCTACACAGTGTACAACAGAACAGCTGAGATATCATGTGACAATATAGTCTAAGAGAAAACATGTGGGCAGCTTGCTGACAGAATCCCCCAGTAGTCTCACAGTGTCTATGATCTCCTGATGGTCCTACACAGTGTACAACAGAACAGCTGAGATATCATGTGACAATATAGTCTAAGAGAAAACATGTGGGCAGCTTGCTGACAGAATCCCCCAGTAGTCTCACAGTGTCTATGATCTCCTGATGGTCCTACACAGTGTACAACAGAACAGCTGAGATATCATGTGACAATATAGTCCAAGAGAAAACATGTGAGCAGCTTGCTGACAGAATCCCCCAGTAGTCTCACAGTGTCTATGATCTCCTGATGGTCCTACACAGTGTACAACAGAACAGCTGAGATATCATGTGACAATATAGTCTAAGAGAAAACATGTGAGCAGCTTGCTGACAGAATCCTCCAGTAGTCTCACAGTGTCTATGATCTCCTGATGGTCCTACACAGTGTACAACAGAACAGCTGAGATATCATGTGACAATATAGTCTAAGAGAAAACATGTGAGCAGCTTGCTGACAGAATCCTCCAGTAGTCTATGATCTCCTAATGGTCCTACACAGTGTACAACAGAGCAGCTCATGTAAGCCATGTAACAGTGATGTGGACTGATGGACAGAAACATGAACTCAAAGACAGGTAAGCAATGTGAAAGTAATAAGGGCTGACGGACAGAAACATGAGCTGACAGACGAGTAAGTAACGTAACAGTGATGTGGGCTGACAGAAAGTTGAAACATGAACTGACAGACGGGTAAGCAATGTAAGAGTGATGTGGGCTCACGGACAGAAACAAGAACTGACAGACAGGTAAGCAATGTAACAGTGATGTGGGCTCACAGACAGAACCATGAACTGACAGACGGGTAAGCAATGTAATGGTACTGTGGGCTCACAGCCAGAAACATGAACTGACAGACGGGTAAGCAATGCAAGAGTGATGTGGGCTCACATACAGAAACATGAACTGACAGACAGGTAAGCAATGTGATGATGCTGTGGGCTCACAGACAGAACCATGAACTGACAGACGAGTAAGTAACGTAATGGTGCTGTGGACTGATAGACAGAAACATAAACTGACAGACGGGTAAGCAATGTAAGAGTGATGTGGGCTCACAGACAGAAACAAAAACTGACAGACAGGTAAGCAATGTAAAAGTGATGTGGACTGACAGACAGAAAGTTGAATCATGAACTAACAGACAGGTAAGCAATGTAACGGTGCTGTGGACTGACAGACAGAAACATGAGCTGACAGACAGGTAAGCAATGTAACGGTGCTGTGGACTGACAGACAGAAACATGAGCTGACAGACAGGTAAGCAATGTAACGGTGCTGTGGACTGACAGACAGAAACATGAACTGACAGACAGGTAAACAATGTAAAAGTGATGTGGGCTGACAGACAGAAACATGAACTGACAGACAGGTAAGCTATGTAAAAAGAATGCGGGCTGAGAGACAGAAAGTTGAAAGATGAACTGATAGACAGGTAAACAATGTAAAAGTGATGTGGGCTGACAGACATTAACATGAACTGAGAGACAGGTATTAAAGCAAAATAAAGGTGCTGTGGACTCACAAACACAAACATGAACTGACAGACAGGTAAGGTGAATGTCGGATGAATGGTTAGACAGAAAAGTAAAACAACAGGCACATAAAGTCAAGGTCCATTGGATGACTAGTTAGACACTGTTGGCGAACTCACAGTGTTGAAAACAGGCCAAGCAAAAAAAGGCATAGTCAGAGACGTTGTAAATATGATGTACCTTACGCCTCAACCTGTCCTGAATCTACTCACCAATCTGATGTTATCTAGGTCATTGTTCAGTGCCAGCTCCTCAAATGTCCTGTACTTAAGGATGTAAGGTCTGAAGGGAGAGTATACTGTGTTCAGAAGTTTCTCAAGGCTCTTCACGTGACTGGGGTCATCTGTCATGTGCGACTCCACAGCGCCCTCTATGCTCTTGGCAAATCTTTCTGTGATCTAAACCAACAGCGATAAAACAGAGATAAAACCCTCAAGATTCCCCTGTATCTTGTTTTGGGCGGCCTTGGTGACAACAGACTGTCGCCATCTTGGTGACAGCTCTCATGTCGCCATTCAGACAGTCTTACATGAAAATCTGTGTGAAACACAAGAAAAGGTTTATCATTTATTTGCAAAAAGATTATAGTTTATTCCAAGCATTCAGGTTTCCTTCACCCATAAAACTGACTGCAATGGAAACCAAGGCATTCGGAGAATCTCATCAGCTCGCCTGCTATAACAGTCAACTAGACAATGGAATCAGAATAAAGATAAAGGATGTCACTGTGGGGAGTTTGCGTACAAAAGTGAGGTAGTGGTCTTTGATACGCAAATTGTGAACAGCATGCGGAAATCAGTGAGCAATTCCAACGCAGAGAATGGCTGAGCAAATGTTGAGCTATGGTAAGGAAAAAACTTTGTTTGTGGAATGTTCAAGTATCAACTCTCTGGAGTGGTCCTGATATGCAAATCGCTTCCCATGATTGGCTATCCATGCATTAAGGGTGGCCATTGCAGCCATCTGATTGGCTGAGCAAATACTCAGCTGACAACAGTCATTGTCTGCGTGGATGGTTTAAACATTCCGTCACAGTATAGGAAGGCACATGCATCAGCCGGTGTCATAGCCTCCTAATACTAATACAGACGTGGAAAGTTTTCTACAGATACTGTGTATACCAGATAAAATCGTATACACCAAGGTAAATTTTTACACTCTACAAATCTTGTAAAGTGGCTAGAGAGACAAAAAGCTTATCTAGATAAGTGATTGCATAAGAAACTGTAGCCCTACAAGAAAGGCTTGTAGAAATTCATGTTTACAGGAGAACAGACTGAAGTCAAAATGAATGTGTGTTCACAAAACAGGAAAATGGTAAAATCGCCAGAGGAACCCAATACCCTTCCTGTTCTCCTACATGTAAGTAAGCATGTGCATAAAAATTGTAGCCCTACATGAAACTTTTCTTGATTACAAAAATGGTAAATCTATAAATCTCATAAGCAACAAAGTCACAGAAACTCTGTATACAAGAAATAGTTGCCCGGCATGGCGGCTTAATTTCTGGAGAAAATGTTTACTGCAGAAAACAAAATGATGTTTATATAACTGGTAAATTTTTGAATTGAAAGCCTGTCCATTAAAATCATTAAAAAACATTCAAAAAGCTTATAAAACTAAAACCAATGAAACAGATCAACCTTCCATCAGTAGGCCATTTGTAGATGCACATAGGTGAAGAAAAACACAAACAAAACATGGCTTTCAACTGCTGTATGTTGGAGATTCATGTGTAAGATTGCCATTAAACAGGAGCTAAAAAAAAAAACTTTACCTGCCATCCAAGAATGTGGATTTACACACCATACCTTGGACTAGGGAGCAAAAAAAAAAGCCCTAACCTTCAATCTATGTATGATAGCCCAAAATACAAAAGCTAAAAAAAAGCTTAACCTTCCATCTGAATATGTGCTTTCCCAAACCAAACCTTAGACTAGAAAGCTATACAAAAAAGCTTAACCTTCAATCAATGTATAAGAGCCCATTATACAGGAGCTTTAAAAAAGCTTAACCAGACACCAGTGCCAACAGCGACACTTACACCGCCCCTCTTCCCTCCTCGCACCATACGTCGCCTTACTTTGTACAGGCAAGCTATATACTAAAACGTCAAAAAGAAAAAATATCCCACTGAATGCATATGAAATGACGCAGACAGCCAATACAGAATGATGTACATGTAGAGAACTGCTGGTTCAAGCTTAAAAACAAAACAAATACATGCTCATGAGGTTTGTGAATCAGATTCCAGTCCTTACCTCCTTAAGGGTAATCAGTGTATTAAGTGTGTCACCCTTTTCTTGTAACAGTGTGCCCACAGATTCTGGGAGAGAGGGGTTGAGCGAATTCAGCACCTCAGTGAGGAGATCACAGACGATGGGCACTGGGTTACGGAACACCTGGCCACACCACTTCACCTGTCAGTGTAATACAGGGATAATGTCATTAAATCCTCCAAAAATAAAGAATCCTTTAACAAGGTCACCTCTACTACGGTACAACTAAAGGTACTTGCTCCTTTTCTGTCCGCACTGTGTAAGATGTGTCGAGTTGGATTTATTTTTCGCCTATATTTGGTGCCACGTGATTATTGCAGCTTTAGTTTCTTGGTATCATTTTGTACCATCCTGGAAATGCAGATCACTTTGCAACATACGATCCAGAAACTTTAACGTTTACACTACAAGCGAATTCTTTACCTTTAATATTCTCACTAGTTGTTATCAAAGCTTTCTTAATACCCCATTTTTGGACAAGTTTTTTCTTTTCTCATACAATCAAAGAAGTTCATTCTGTGATGTGCCACCTTCTCACAATGCACTGCAATTGATGGCCATGACGTCATTATGCTACTGGGTTATCTGATTTTAGAACCTGGCTTTACACAGGAAGTTGTACACAGAAACATTTACATGTAAATGTGATTTCCATTCCTGTCTTAGATAATGTCAACTGGTTTCTCACCTGGGCATGCCATGTTGACAGGAGCGTATCATACAGCTCTGTTAGCCATTCTACCAGAGTGTCACCTGAATTTGTCTCCAAAATGTTCTGCCATGCCTGAAGCAGTGTTCCCTGGTAACAACAAATACAAGCTTCCTTTCTACAAAAACATATCAGCCAGCAGACATTGACTAACCATGAAGCAAATGAATTCACTTCAGAAGAGTTTTGGGAAAATAAAAAGTAAGTTCTACATGCAGCATATTGCCCCTGATTTAAACATGGACGAAAACTACACTTCAGCTCTTGCTAGTTCTGCTACGGCATCATTGTTCATGTGATAAGGTTTGTCCCGTACCTGGTGAAACACAACAGTTTACATGACTGCCAATGTAAGAAAAATTCTTGTGCATCACATCCATCAAATGATTAAACTGCCCCAAGATTTGGTTTTTCTGACAATATCAAGACAGCTACATGTAGTTGTATCGTGTAAAGGTACATTCTTTTATGGCCTTTAACTCATCAACCAAACATGTCAGTGAAGTATCTTAAAGAACATATCAATGATATGCTTATATTCATGACGTACTTGTAGGCAGAACAGTAGATTGTAAAACACTGCAGATTTCATGTTTACAGGACATCAATTTAAGAATCATCTGACTAAATGAACAAGGCGAAAAAACAAGTATTCTGAAAGTATTGGTTTTTGCACTCTAATTTTGCAGAAAATGGACAAAACAGCCTAAAACCCAAATTTGATCTTTGAGTCCTTAGTGTACCTAGTTTCAATTCAATATGTTTAGCATACCTTGTGACACTTGTGGTAGTATTTGTAGAGCTGAGGCAGGCGGTTGATGTCTCGGAATATTCCGCTGTACATCTGAGCCATGTCTGCAAAAATAAACATAAACAAAACCTGCAGGCAAAATGTTTCTTTTTAATTTACTTTATTTTAAGGGAAAGCCTGACAGTGGTCAGCCTGGATGCAAAATAAAAGAACCTAAGGAAAACGTGACAGGGCCCAAGGAAAATCTGACAGAGACCAGGGAAAACCTGTAAGGATCAAGGGAAAAACTAACAAAGCCCAGGGAAAAATTAACAGGATCTAGGTAAAACCTGACACAAAAATCCTGACAGGGTCTAGGGCAAACATGACAGATTCTCGGAAAAACCTGAAGGTTTTTCAGGGAAAACCGGACAGGGGCCAAAAAAGCCAGAAAAAGCTGGGGGGAAAACCTGGCATGACTTACAGACCCAGGGAAATGAGTCACAGCCCATAACAATCTGTCACAGCCAAAGGAAATCCTCATAAGAGTCGTGAAAAATAATAAAAGAGCCTAGAAAAAAACTGACAGAGCCCAGGGAATTCCTAACTGGGTCTAGGGCAAACCTGACAGAGCCCAGGTAAAAGCTAACTGGGTCTACGGAAAACCTGACAGAGCCTGATGAAAACCTGAATGTGTCTAGGGAAAAACTGACAGAGCCTAGAAAAAACCTGAAAGTGTCTAGAGAAAACCTGCACGACACAGCCTAGCGAAAATTTGACTGAGCCCAGAGTTGAACCAACAGTAACTGGATTTGATCATGCCACCTAAAAGGGATTGTCATCTGCAGTAACTACATGTATCAAGAGCTATGCTGAACAAGTCTCTTCAGCATGGTAAATGACAATGTAAAATGCTGATGAACTGGAATGGATTTTACTTTATAGCCATTATTTAGTAAAGGCTGCACTGACATGTACCATAAAGGCAAGAGCTAGCACTTGAATGTATGAAGCCTACAACACTAATATAGCATTATGGTTAGAGGAAACCAGGCAGAGTCTAGGCAAAACCCATAAGCATCTAGAAGTTAGCAGAGAGTACTTACCCAGTGACTGAGAATTGAAGGCAGCCACTAGCTGAGGACTAAGAATGGCTTCCAGTCGGTTCTTCAATTTCTCCAGATACTGACATCTATCTGCGTAGTCCGGTGTGTCCACCAACATTTGCTGGAGAAAAACAGAGTTTTAGTTTAACAAAAGATCTCCTTAGTGACATCAAACCATATTGGTTTTATCCCCTTAATACTTGCTGATAAGTTATCATAGTAAATACATGGTGAAGACTGTGTATGCGATATGTGTATAACATTTGTACCTTTCTTTGGACACAAAACATATGAACAACTCTGGATAGTCTATTATTTTCTCAAAATGAGATTGCATGTTTCCCTCGGAATTAGAAACATCATGACATCAAAGGTTCACTGGCCCATTCCTTTGACCATCAACAACGCCACAAGAAAGCTGCATTCTTAAATCATGAATGACGGGCACCATCAGTGACTGTATGACATCATAAAAAGATCCCAAAAACTAAGAAAAAAAAAAGGTATGTAGATTCTCTGTTTAACATCACATACAAATATTATGAAGATATATACTGAAATTAATTAATGGATTATTTTCATAAAGTTCCACAACCATACGCAATAACAAGGGAACAATGTTGGCAATAATTTGGAAAATTGGAAACACCAAAGTTCACCATCAAGATTTTCACACTTACCAGGGACTGCTGCATGCCTACAAGTTTCACAGTAATCTGAAATTCGAGAGAAGAAACAAACATTTAACCTGTGTTATACACATCTCAAACAGGATTTTACATCGATGAAAACTGTATGACTGCAGAAACTGTGCAAAAATTTTTATAGGGTAATATCAAAGTTTCATATGAAGTCACCAAACAACATGTGAACCATGACATATGATACAAACTTAAGAAATATTTCATCATATTTCTGCAATCTTTTTCAAGTTTAAACAGAACAGTATTTGGAACTTGGACAACATAGCGAGATTAAATGTAATTGCTTGTGAAAGAAACAACACAATATGATATGCTTCCAACAAATAATGCATCCTCCTATAGCTGAGAATCCTAAAATTTTGCTTAATTGCAATAGATCCCAGACAATATGTTATATCAGCACCCACTAATGTGAATTAGGCTGATAGGAAATGAAAGCATCCTAATGAGACAAATTAATTTTAGTCTTCTACCTGATCCACGGCACATTTACCATCTGTTTTTGGTCAATCAACCACAAATTGTCATCTGAGTTAACCAATAGAGATGACAAAACATCAAAGCGTATGTACTGAAGACCAGGTAGGCTCTACCCAGAGCATTGTTAAATAACATGTGGAACATGAGAAAACTCACAGCCTGAATGTCTTGTGATGAGAACACATCCTCCACGTCAGCTGACAAGGTCGTCCAGTTATCTGCTTCCTGCAAACAGAGTGTATTAGTGTGGATTCATTGGTTCATGTTCACTTACACCATAGTATTCAGTTTGTACTGGAGTACCTGCAGTACACCAATGGTTTTGGCTATTTACTCCAACTTTCTCACATGTCAAGCATCTAACATCTAATCTGCAATGTGAGCAGTGTCACCTTTTCAAAGATTTTTTGGAGGATTCATTTCAAAAGTAATCACGCTGGCAGATGTTACCAAGTATGACAAGAAAGAGCTGAACTGGAACTCACAGCAAGCGCTCCTGGGTCATTGTGCCGTGCTAGCACACTAACCACTAGGCCACAGAGGCCACCCAATGCAGTGATGACGTACAAAGCAACAACACAATGTAAAACAGAGTACAATTTAAAAATGTCAGCCTTTATCCCTTTCTTTCGCCTCGCTCTATTGTAAGCTCAGTTATTTTCCGTGAACAGACTTGGAGGACACTTGTGCCAAATCTTCTTAATGCTTACATCAACACATCTTTTAACATTGCGGTAAATAGGGCTGGCTGTGCAATGAACCATGACAGACAGCTCATAACAACGGAGAATTCAGCTGACTGACCTTCAGGGCATCTGAGGCAGCTTTCATCCGAGACTTTATACCGTCCAGTTGTAACAACATCTGCATGGATTGGGCGGTGTCCTGCTCCACCTGATCAACCAATCAAAAAATAAGATTAAACGTTACTTCCTTATCACTGTGCTACAGCTGTACATTGTGAGCAATCTCCTTTATTTATTTCTTTATTTGATTGGTATTTCATGCTGCACTCCATTATACTCCATTTCACACTGACTATTACAACCAGCACTATGGTGTTAGCATACCAAGTAAAGTCCAGGGGAAACCCACAACAGCCTTCAAGATACTTTCAGTATTCTGCTGAATACAGTAGCAAATCTAAAGTTTTTGCAAAGCACTGAATAACCAGATTGGTCTTCCAATGCAATCCTAAATATAAAATTCCCAATACTGATAAACTGCATCAAAAACTAGTCCAGATATTAAATGGTTGGAAAATTAGGCCACATACAAATACAAAGGGAAATAACTCTGATGTTGCGTCAGAATAACCATCAAAAGAAATAAAAAAGGTACAAAAATTCATGGTTCAATGCACAAGTGCAAGAAAGACAACATGGAAATGCTGAACAAATACATGTTTAGGTACATTAATAAAATATGACTTACAATTTATGGACATGCATTCGTTTAAGGATTAGACTTCCAACAACTTGGGTCCTGACAGATGATTGACTGGTTTTTCACATACTACTCTAAAATTCTTCGCTAATACATATTAAACAACCGTAAGGTTTTGGGTTGAGGATACCCTGTGGATACGACAGCCTTTGCCAGGCTCTTCACTAGCCTCCCAAAATAAAGCTGCAGTCTATCTATTTTTTTATTTATCTGACTGGTGTTTTATGCCATACTCAAGAATATTTTATTTATACAGCATTATGGTGGGAGGAAACCAAGCAGAGCCTGGGGGAAACCCACGACCATCCGCAGGTTGAAGGCAGACCTATCCATGTACGATCAGAGAGGAAGCTAGCATGAGCTGGATTTGAACTCACAGCGACAGCACTGGTAAGAGGCTCGTGGGCCATTGTGCTGCTTTGGTACGCTAATCACCTCGGCCATGGAGGCCACCTTACCAAAACACACAACCTCATTGGACTAAGACTAGGGAACCCCCTGCAGAAGTCATTTTGTTCCCACAACCTGAGCTCTAATCTCTCTTCTAATTGGCTGTTTCTCATTTTATAGACTTTTCTTCGTACCTTTTGTATGTCATGTTTGACTGTCCTCATCTGTTCACGCAGTAATGTTGCTTCCTGTTTCACTGCTTCTATCTCCCGCATCACTCTACAAAATCACATCAACATCAAGACGGCATTATTCATTAAAGCGTAGATAACATACACTGCACTTGAAAGTTATCAAAAATTGTTTTGTATTACTGTATGGTGTTGAACTAAAACAAATTTTTTCCGTATATTTGTTGAATTTGTTACTCAGGTTCTATTACATGACTATTTTAGAGAGTTTATTATGCAAACCAGTAGACAAATATTATTCTACATGCATGTAGCAATTAAACCACTTTAATAATCATCTCTAACAGAATGTACATTTTCGTTCCTTTTTTTTTTTTTTTTTTTTGGCATAATAGTATATAGCGTAAAGTTGAACGTCTATCTCCACAGAAATGGTGATTAATTGCTGATAAAAGTCAAGATACATGTACTTACATCCTTTTAAACAGAAAATGGTTGAACACTTTACTTTAGAATGTTCTTATCATTATTAAACATCTTACTTGGGCAAATTCTGAATGGCCTGATTGCTGGCCTCTTCCACCACAATGTTCACTTCCTGTAGCATAGAAATAACAATACTCATTTCCATTACATTTTCTTTCATAAACATTTATAAATCTTTTTTTTTTAAATGTCCTTAAGATAAAATTCATGGTCAGTGCAACTTCAGCACTTTACAGCTACATGTAGCACATAAAATGTCTTCACTTTGAAGGTATAGTTAATATTTGTTAATTTTTTTTATTAAAAAAAAACAAAACAAATATTAACCATGTCGTACTCAGTAATATTCATTTACATGACAGCAGTCAACATTATCGTGGAAGGAAACTGGACTTGGGAAAGATTATTCAAAGGTTGCTGGTACACCATCCCACATACGACTGGGAGAAGACGCCAACATGAGCCAGACATGAACTCACATTGACCACATTGGTGAGACTCGCTGGTCGTTGTGTGGCATTAAAATACTAGCCACACAACCATGGAGGCCTCCTGTATAGTTAATATTTAAAAATAATCTTTGTAAATATATATTAGTACATATATAGCACCAAACATATATAAGTTGATATAATTATTGAGAGGAGGTTAACATTATGTCGTCATGCTGTCACAACTGAAAGCTTCGAATGCTTGACAAAATGCACGCATGATAAATTTACACTTGTAAAGTTAAGCGATTGCTAAAAATGCAACGCTTTTTAACAAGAAGATGTGAGAGAAGATGTGTCACATGTAGTGACAGCATGACATCATTATTTTGAATAGAATGGCAGCCTACAGACTTCAGTAAGTAGACTTATCAGGCATAGTTGCAATATTTTGTTTCCTTGGATATACAGAGTTTTAAATTTGTGCATAAAGTTCTTGTCTCAGAGGAATTATCCATGTCAGTGGTAATTCACTTTCTCCTTTGAAGTTTGTTGTTTATCACTTCAGTCCTACCTGGATGAATTTCTGAAGCTTCATCACTAGGGTTGTGGCATGTTGCTGGCAAAATGACAAGAATGCAGAATTCAAAATTAATTCAAAGTTGGAAACCCAGTAAAAAAATAATCTTCATGTCACGTACCTAAATACATTAAGTTGGTCAAAATGTGTGTTCTCAAATTATGCAAGATGGTAAAGCTAAATCTGAGATCACTCGCAATTAAATTTATTCATTTTTTTTTTATTTATTTGACAGTACCAGTAATCAAGAATATTTCATTTAAACAGTGGCATTCAAGTTGACGGGTGGAAAGAAGCAGCATAGGTCACAGTCACCGTATTATCCCTGAAATCTAAGATCTTCCATACTAGCCACTAGAATGAAAGCCACATCTTCACCTGTTCGAAATAGATTTGTGTCACCATATTAACTTATTAACTTGAAATAAAGAATTCTTCCCACCACTGCTATCAATAGTTTAATCATAACTGCACACTTGAACTCTTAACACGACTTACATCTTTGGAGACACCAGGGTCTTTGTGGGCCCTGAAGGCAGAGTTCACCCATTCTTTGGCATCAAAGTGGTCATCCAGGAATTTAGACACATCCTGTTAAAACAATCATGATAATTAAGTTACAAATTACTGACAACAATGCTGAAAAAAATGTGAAATTAATTTGAGACATGGGGTTTTATCATTTATATATGCATAAGTTAATAGAAATATTCATACATGCCCCAGGATCATGAAGCTGTCTTAGACTGAAGTTAGATTTATTCATGAACTTTGATTTGAACTTACAGTGCTACTTCAGTCCCCAGAAAAAGCAGGTGGAAAAAGTAAAATGATATGAAGAATAACCTATAGAACAGAGCTAGCACCACGGTTCAAAAACATTTACAATGAATAACATTATAAAATGTGTATATGTGAAGAGTCCTTAAAAACACAATCTTTGTCGGTTTCTGCAAAAAACTTCCTGATCATGTGGTGATAATATTGCTTACAGATGATGATTCAGGTGAAAGAGACACTGAGTAAGGCAGTTATGCTAGATTGATATCTTGTGTGATTGAAACTACAACGTCATTTGTTGTATTTATCATCAGCATGACGTCACACCAGACAAAAATTAGAAGCACCAAAAAACTTCTGTTTCCGTATTATCCTCCAAAACCAACAACAGCAGATTTAATACAAAGCGATATTTTGACAATTTGAAATGCAATTTGGACTATTTCTATCCTTATCATTTATCCCTCCATTTACTGATTTATTTATTTGAGCGTTGTTTTACGTTGTACTCAATAATATTTCACCTATACGATGGTGGCCAGCATTATAGTCGTCTGTTTTCAACATTTTCTGACATGTGTCAGAATATGCACGTGTGTGTATTTGACTGTATCTCTGTCTCTATTTTACACAGCACAACAACCAACCCATCAAAATATTCATCAGAACATATACAGTATACAGATCATATCAAGACTACACACTAAGTCTTTTCTAACTATATGGCATTATCTTGTAAGACAAATGTGCAGATATCTGACATCAGGAAACCCTTAATTCAAATTTTACTGGAACTAAATTGAAAGCTGCGGTGATGAACTTCCAGCTTTGAATCCGGTAGTATTTGAGATGATGGTAAGTACGTTAGTTCAGTAACCGTCGGCTACTGTGGCCGCAACTGCCCCGACGCATTTTCAGTGACCACAACAGCAGTTAGGCTAAGTAGTGAAAACATACAAGTTGTTGTTGTTGTTTCGTCAATCTCGCTAGCAGGCTTGACAAACATAGGATAACAAACGATCATAACTGGAATTATTACCATTTTGCAGAGGGTCCTTAAGATACTTTAGTGGCCATCTGGTATCTATTTTGTTTACAACCTGTGGATTCTAGCAGTGGAATCCAACATCACCTGTGTTGACACGTAATCTCTGCGATGGGCGCAGCCATGTTTCTACAAGAAGCTCTCCTAGCCACTGGGACATGGCAACGTAGAGGTCTACTAGACTACATCACAGATAGATGGGCCTCATGTGCTAATTTTCTGAGGTGTCAGACTAAAGGAATAAGTATGTCCAGTAGAGTTAATAATATTCGTGTCCTTTGATTCTCTCACAAATATGGGCCACGCAAATATTTACCTCATTGTTGTTCAACGCCATATTCAAGAATTTTTCATGTGTAAGATGACTAGGGTACAGCATTTGCTTTGTGAAAGGAAGAAACCAGAACACCCGGGATAAACCAAACCTGTGTAAACTTACAGACCTGGATGCCATATGGCTCAAACAGCGGTCATGTGCACCTTCAGCCACTTATCACGAGCAAATGAGACCAGGAGAAATTCACTGTTCAATACTGGGATTTTAACACAGTTCTGCTGTGCTACCAGTGGAAAGTCACGCTTATCCATGCCAAAATGCTTGAAGTTTCCAATGAAATATCCAGTTTCATTCGCGTTTTATATCATACTTGTGTGGTGGTTTCCTATACACAAGGTGATACTAACAGAATTGTGTAACCGACCATCTGCCAACAACCTGTAAATGGTTGTGGGCTTCCTCCCACCATAATGCTGGCGGCCGTCATGTAAGCAAGATATTCTTGATTAAGACATGAAAGACCAATAAAATAAAAAAACATTAAGTGCTGCCTCACAGGAACACAGTTCAGGACACACCAGACGGGAAACTCCACTTAAGTCACCATGACAGTAAACAAACACCAGTTTGGAAACCCCAATCAATCCACCATGACAGTAAACAAACACCAGATGGGAAACCCCACTCAAGCCACAATGACAGTGAACAAACACCAGACAGGAAACCCCACTCAAGCCACCATGATAGTAACAAACACCAAGCAGGAAACCCCAATCAATCCACCATGACTTTAATAAACACCAGGCGGGAAACCCCACTCAAGCCACCATGACAGTAAACAAACACCAGACAGGAAACCCCACTCAAGCCACCATGACAGCAAACTAACACCAAACGGGAAACCCCCCCTCAATCCACCATGATAGTAACAAACACCAAGCAGGAAACCCCAATCAATCCACCATGACTTTAATAAACACCAGGCGGGAAACCCCACTCAAGCCACCATGACAGTAAACAAACACCAGACAGGAAACCCCACTCAAGCCACCATGACAGCAAACTAACACCAGACGGGAAACCCCAATCAATCCACCATGACTTTAACAAACACCAGGCGGGAAACCCCCCTCAAGCCACCATGACAGTAACCAAACACCAGACGGGAAACCCCCCTCAAGCCACCATGACAGTAAACAAACACCAGGCGGGAAACCTCACTCAAGTTACCATGACTGTAAACAGACACTAGATGGGAAACTTCACTAAAATCACCCCAGACAGAAAAAGAGACACCAGATACCAGTAACTGACCAATCCACAGTGTGGAATGCCAAACCTGGGAACACTGGAGAATCATTAAGCCAGTTCCAAAACACATGAAATCAAAGCTGAATTGACTGTCAATGTTAGTCATTTAACCTGATTATATATATATATATATATATATATATATATGAATGAATATATACAAACATGTGGCAATTTAATGTGTTTATTTGATTGGTGTTTTACACCATACTAAAGAACATTTCACTTATACAACAGCGGCCGGCATTATGGTAAGAGGAAACAGGACAGAGCCCACAGATCACGATCATCTGCAGGTTGCTGTAGGACCTTCCCACATGCCTTCCCATGTAGTGGAAATTTAAGGATGTACTCATGCTTTACAACAGCAATTTGATAACCCATTTAATACGTACAGTGCATTCACGGGCAATTGCAAAGTCGCAGAACTTCATTTACTGAGATAGTTACCCTGGAATTTGCCTTGTCCAGCTATTAAAAGAAAACAGGTTTCAGTTTGACATCGTATAAATTACACCTAAAGTTAAATATATGTGGACAAAGTTTAAATATAATAAGTTTTGTTACACAAGAACACTTCAAAACACTGATCACGGTTTCCAACACTGTCTTTATTTCAAATGATCAGCAAATCAGCATGACTTTGGCAAGGACACTGGAGGACTGGGTGAAAATAGAGTTAATCATGCCAAAAATAAAAACAATACACACAGGACCTAAGAAAATGTGCTCAACACCTTGCGAATGAGTCAAAATAAGCCAGAACGAGACCAGAGAATTATACTTCTCCATTAGAACACACATCAAATTGCTCCCCCTTCATGGAATATAGAACGATAATAAAAGTCGAATATCAATTTTAAAATGCCATACGGGACTGTCCACCATAAATGAGCTAACAAATTCATTACATAACTAAGCGTAGTTCATATACAACCACACCTTACATTTTTTTTTTTTTTGTATTTTTTAAACTCCAAAATGACTGAATCAAAGATAAGGTGTGTGTCCGGGGAAGGTTAAATGAAATGTAATGATGGTGAAATATTAGAGCAAAAAACTTGAAGACAGAGCGATAAAAGACTGGATTCCACCAAACAGCAATGAGTGATCTGTAATACACATACAACATGGAAAACCAAGGTTAAAATATTTCATATCCAATATTTTCATACAATGAACTCAACGCACATGTACAAGAAACACTTAAAAATTTGATGTTTGAAAAGCTGATGCAAGGTTCGACCTTTGGATTAAAATGGCTACAAGGATGACCATAGAAGTACTGACAATTACAACAATGTCTGGCAACGCAAGGACGACTTCTTGATGGTAGTTTATACAATGCACAGGCAGTTTTAACCATACAGAATTGGCAAAATATATATTGTTAATGATTCCTTATTAGTACTACTAGTAACATCACAGTAAATAAACAAATAAATCCAAATTCATAATAATAGATCTGCTGATTTGATTCATATGGAAGTTTTCTACTCGGGAAGGTAAGTTGCACGTATGTAATGTAGCATCAGGAGTACAGATCATTTAACTTCCTGCTGCTATGCCCAAACTGTTTAGAATGAGGGCGACAGACAGGTGGCACAGGGGACTTAACAATCCACTACACCTCATTACGCAGGAACAAAAATTTGTGCATAATTTTGATTTTAATTCTAGAGAAAAAGTTTCAGTTGACTTCAATCTACACTAAACTAAATTAAACTAAATTAGCCAATGCTCCAGGTTTGCCGAGTATTACAGATCTACATAAGAGATACAATTTAAACCCCCTATTGCAAGCCCTTCCATAAACAGCATGCTGTGATAGCATCTTGAACGGAGACCACAATATCAAATACACCAAAGTGTTGCTGCTCAAGAATGTCACTCTGTCAAATGTCTGTACCCACAAAGTGCTGGTCAATTTAAAAATAACCCACATTTGAAAGTAGCAATTGACTCATCCTTTTATTATCAAAAGCCCCCACACCACTTCCCCCTTGTGTAGTTTCCTGTATCTCCTGGAAAAAAATCATAATATTCACATGTAAACACAGAATCTAAAAATGCACTATGTTGATTTAAGATCGTCTGTTCAGCGGATGCAATAAAATCTATCTCTAATCAAACTCGATATTCTGGGCACCAGGCATTAAATCACATGTGTTGCAACCAGCCATCATATCTTGCTCTCTCTATCGCTCTCTCTCTTGCCATATATATATATATATATATATATATATATATATATATATATATATATATATAGGATTATGTACAGAAAATATATACAGAATAAATAGAACATCGCTGTAGAGGCCTGGTTCCACGTCAGGCCAGTTACGACAAGGGACTGTGGTTGGATAGCCAACAGTCATGCCCCACACAGCTTCATACCCTGATGGGTCCTACAGTCTCTGGCTGAGCTGATCAGTTTGAATGGCATCAGCACCTTATAAGGTGGACACATACCAGCTGATAGGCCAGGTTGTGTTCACTGTTGTGACACCTGAAACTCCTTAGTGTACACACCACATAAAGTGGCCAATAAATTCTCTTAAATTTGTGGAAATAAAATCTCTGTGACATCAAAGTTGAGAATGTATCTTGTCCACGAGCTACTGATGATAGGAGCGCATTCTAATTGCCTGGTCAACAGATCACATGGTGGGGGGTAGGGCGGACAAGTGATACGGGCAGTCTGTCCATCCCTCATCACATTTTTACCAGGTATTCAATATACTTAAATGTCCTATCTCAAATCACACAGCGGGAGTATTCCCCGATTGAAAGGCAGCATCATCCATAGAGTGCACACTGAATACGCCAAGGTGGTGTATAGTCCTGAGATAAGACACCCTCACTTGTAGTCACACCTTGGTAGGACATCTCACATTTGTGTGTCTCAGTAGTTGTGAGCCAGCCTGTAGTCACGTGGCAAGACACCTTGTAATGGTTACCCAAGATAAATTTTAATTATGTGCCATAACAACCGGTTATTAGGTGTCAAGACAAATCAATAGTTGCATCATGAAACATATTTTAGTTGTTTGGCAAGTTCTGTCAAGACACCTCAGAGATGTGCATTCCACAAGAGTGTTCCAGGACACTCAACGTTTCTCAGAGCCTCAACTAAACTAGTTCCATTCTTGTCAGTGTTGTTGTCTTGTGGTCTACCAAAACACTTTACTGTTGTGTGCAAGTGCAACACAGTCTTATGCCAGGACACCCCACAGTTGTGAGGCAGGACATTCAATGTTCCACAGAGCCTTAACTAGGCTAGTTCCCTTCTTTTCCGTGAGTTTAGCACACCGAGACTAGCTAGCTCTCAGTTAGGTCGGTCTGACAGTGGTTGTATGTAGTGGACTATAGCACTTTTTTCTGACCTATCCTCAGACACCAGCGTAGTCACAGTCTGTTTCCAGTACTCGAAGCTTATACGGGAACTCTGCAAACAGAAAAGGATTAATAGTTTTGAGTAATATTTTTTCTTATTCAGTATAAGTTTGTTTTATGGTCAGATGAAACTGGAAACTGAAACTGATCTACCTCCTTCCTAACTGCAGGCAAACCGATAGGGACCAGAATTATTGCAAATCCAATGCAGCATGAGCTGCATTTCATTTTGTGTAACATCCCCTACCAAGAATGTGTATACAAATGTCGGCCAGCATTATGGCGGAAACCACAACCATCCACAGGTTGCTGTCAGACTATCCCACTTACTAGTGATGAGGAAGCCAGCATGAGCTAGAATTGAACTCAAAGCGGCCGTATCTGTGAGAAGTTACTATGTCACAGTGCTGCACTAACAAGCTTACCACTTGGCAAAGGAGGCCCCCCGAACAGCACTCAAACTGAACATTATATGGCTTTAATGAAAGGATCTTCTTGTTACAGAATATATAGTATGGTTTAAAAACCATATGGCATACATCCTTTTTTCATGTTCATGAAAAAGTAAAGTGACTGAAGTGACGTCACCTCTCAAGAAAACCAATGGGACAGTACCTTTTCCAGAGCACTGCAATCTTTGTCTTTGTGTAGATAATGGTCCTGCCAAAATGTCAACAAATCCCTGAAATAAATAAACATAAAATATGTTAAGATCTTTCACTATCTCACAATTATCTTGAACACATGTCACCTGAATCAGAAAAAATGTCTCAGTACGTAACAGACTCATGGACATTTACATACTTACAGTGACTAATTTCTGTAAATGAACACATGTATAGACCAACATCACCTGCCACCTGGTGCAGAGCTACAAACCATTAGTTGGTATATACAGGTAATGTATCAAACATGTAGTGTGAAGAAATTCAATAAGTACTGTATTTCACCTTAAGTGTAGCAATATTTCAAGTGACACATCTTACTGGCTTCTGACTGATTGATCGATTCATCTTATTGTAACACTTAGAGATTTTCTTCTGAAGTCTGATTAATTGTCAACAGTCTCATTTTACGGATTGACTGGTGTGTACCACAGATGAAAGTTACCAAATAAGAGGATACTAACCATCTTATTAAGTTATGTCAGTAGCACTGATTTTATGACATTCCAAACTCAAACTTCTACAACAGTAAAACACAACCAAAAAAAAAACAGGCAGATACCCGTCATGCTGTAAAACCATCATATAAGGTCACTTTTGAAATTGCATATCGACTGAGATTGTTTCAGTTCTATATTACAAACACATCTGATTTTTTTTTTTTTTTTTTTTTGATTGGTGTTTTACGCCGTACTCAAGAATATTTCACTTATACGACGGCGGCCAGCATTATGGTGGGTGGAAACCGGGCAGAGCCCGGGGGAAACCCACGACCATCCGCAGGCTGCTGACAGACCTTCCCACTTACGGCCGGAGAGGAAGCCAGCATGACAAACACATCTGAGTAGGTACATGCTGGTAGACACCTCACCTGAAGTTCCTCATCACAGACACTGAGCCATTTACATCCAGCATGTCTTCCTTCTCGTCTCTGAGCTGTTGTAGATAACTGGGTAACTGACTCTTCTGATTGGCAAACATCAGAAACACCAAGGTTGTGTTCAGACAGCTGACATTCTCCTTAAAAACAGGAAAAGGTGACTCGGGTGAGATTCAACACTGTTGCCAAGTAACAGTATAGTATCTATACTTACATACCTAGTAGAGCTGAATAGAACATTAACTTCTATTCATGTCTGTAACTACAGAAAACCACTGTAAGAATCTGAATTTTCAACCAAATATTCCCTGGCCTGGCTTCCAACCTAACTACAGCCATAAGACAATAGCTTCTCCCTGAAACAGGTTGGTGATTATAGTCCTATTCATAGTCCTGCCTCACTGCAATGCCATGAATAAGACACCTGACAGGACGCCCCAACACAATATCAGCTCCAGACTATGCTATTAGCATATCAGAGTATGCTTTAAGCCTGATGAAGAAACTTCCAAAATTTTAACCATTCAACAACCAAAGTCCTACACAAACCTGGTGCCAAGCCAGGGTATGAAATTACCACTGACTTGTCAGACATATCCGGCAAAAAAATGGTCTTCTCCATCAAAATTTATGTGCAGCACAGAAAAATATTCGGTTGAATATTTGGCGCTGAAAAATTGCACATACATGAAATTTTGCTACTTTCTAAAACTGGTGTAGAAGTGGATTCACAGCGCCTTTGATTCATAAGAAAACGTCAAAATTACTTCAAAAACACTGCTTCCATAAAATGTACCAGATTTCCTCTACCAGACTATCTTTGTTACAAAAATGGATTACCCACGTTCTTGTGGCTTTTCATTGAGCAAAGAGATGCAAGGCGTGTCTCACGATGTGAAATTCAAGGGGACAGAAGTGCGCCTCTAGAAATATGGTAGTTGTTGGTAGCGAAACAAAAAATATTGATCCCTCAAAACTACCAGACTACTTAAATTTGGGTTTAAAAACAACAACGTCAGCTAAGCGATTATACTTCAAAGATGACTGGAGGCGATGTATTGCAAGACGTGTGAAAATTACAATGGCTGCAGATAACCCCCCTGGTCAGTTACTAAAACACATAACATTAAAAACTAAGTACACAGTGTATTTAATCATATATCGGCCAACAGGTCAATGGAGAGAAATTTTGTCCTTTGAGTTGCAAAAATGTCCGGTAAGTCTTAGGGATTAACAAGATAACTGTCCTGCTGGATTTACTTCTAATTTCTATCCCTGCACGTTGTTCAAAAGTGTATTATAATGTAAGATTGGTATCAACTTCAGTCAAGAGTAAACTGACATACAGGATGAGACTTGAATTAAGATTTTTGCCCAACATACCCTTCAATGTGGTTTTAGATACCAGCCCTCAACTGGTCTCCAATTTGCATGGCCAGCCTGCAATAACTTCCAGGTCAACAGTGACAAACTGGACAACTATAACTTCAGTGGTCAGTTGTATTATAAGCAAACAATGACTGTCAGCATGGTAGGTCATACCTGTGTAAGATTCTGGACATTGATGGTGTTGATGAGTTTGTACAGGTAGTCCAGCTGGCGTTTGAAGTCACAGATATATGTCATCAAACGACTTTCCTTCTTACAGTACTCTGATCAAAAAAGAAAAAAGCATGCTTGCAACAGATTTTCTTCCATAAAAAACAACAACAACAACAACAAAAAATAATTTGGTTTTCTGTGTATTGAAAGAGAAATCTGACAGTGCTATATTGACCTATACTGGTTACACTAAATTTAACATATCACATGAAGATAACTGTCATCATACATTTTCAAAATTCACAATTCTTGAAAATGCATCTTATCTTATATGAAATTTTGCTACTTTCTAAAACTGGTGTAGAAGTGGATTCACAGCGCCTTTGATTCATAAGAAAACGTCAAAATTACTTCAAAAACACTGCTTCCATAAAATGTACCAGATTTCTTCTACCATATCACATGAAGATAACTGTCATCATACATTTTCAAAATTCACACCTCTAGAAAATGTATCTAATCTCGACAAAGTGTCACACTGCTTTATATCTTTTTTCGGTGATATTGAGAAATTTGATGACATTTATAAGAGAACTTGATCATTTTAGAGACTATTTAAAGGGGGGATAACTCACCTGTGTGCTTGGGCTCCTCCTTGAGGAAATGCTCATAGGAGAGGATTAGACTTCTGATGAACATGTTGGAGTCTACCAGATTTCTATTTACTGTTCCGATGAATTTGTCAAACTTTTCAAGAAAAAAAGACAATACAAAACGTTAAACAATCACAATCTGACTTTCATATCTGACCTACCAAGTAGATAAACCTAAAACTTGTTGATTGTGCATATGGCAGTTTTGGCAAAAATGAGAAACAAGGATAGTCCCCATACCCAAAGTGTGTTGGGATATTTATTAGATTAATGATCAATGAATATTTCACGTATGCCATGGTGGCCAGACTGCGCAGGTTGCTTGCAGACCTTTCTGTACGAGCAGAGAGGATGTGCTGAAATACACAGCTTGCAACTATATCATACATAAATATGGGCAGTAATTATATTCACATGTAGACTAGTTCTGGTAGTCTGAAAATGTGGCATTCCTAAAAATAAGTTACCTAACCAAGGTGATGATTTTATACGTTTTCTGCTTCGGATTATGGAGAGTGCACAAAGGGAGGCTAACTCCTAAACACATTACATGTGTGTGGTAGATTAATACACAAATTGTCTACAAAACATTATAAAGCTTAAATGTAGGCACCATACTTACTCTTTCTTTTGTGTGGAGGATTGTGTCAAACTGTTTGAAGGCATCTATGTTAAACTTGATCATTTCTCCTAACAAGTCAAAGCTACTCTGCAGGATTTCTTTGTGTCGGATTTCATGATCAACTATGTTCCCTGCTACATGCTGTAAAAGTAAAGAAAAAAGCATCTGTGTAAGTAACGGGGTGATTTTCCTACATGTACTTGATCAGATGGGCCACAATATGAATTGGCCACAAAAGTCTATCAAAGTTGGACAATATTTTACTGAGAATCAAGAAAACCTTTAATTACAAAAAGACCACGACACCATCTGTTATTCGTATAAAACGCAGACATGAACAATCATGTCACATAAAGGGGCACAGCTCTGCAAATATTAAAGTGACAACAGGTATTCAAAACACTTCTTTGGTTGTAGAGACAAAATGTGAACAAATTTTATCACTTACAGTTCAAGACTGAAGGACAATGTCATAAATCATACGACCTGTAATATGGCTCATGAAAACACAAGTAGAGTAGGCCATGACAGCATGTACACTGTGCACTTACCTGGAGTAAGCCTCTCCTCATGAGGAAGATCTGATCACAGTAAGATGTGGAACCCCTTAGATAACTCTCCACTGCTCTGGCCAGCCAGAACCTTCAAAATACACATAAATATACACTAGAATGAACACATCCAAACTCTTCAACATTACTGTTTGTGAAATTTTAAATTTGGAAGCAAACACTGGATACCTAAGCACTGGCTCAATTCAATTAGTTCTGCAAAAATTACACAGAACATCTGAATACACGGTTTTCTGCATTTTCTTTTTTTTTTCCTCTGAAGTCTGCCCTTTACCTGAAGGTTGAAGCTGTTGGCTCCTTCTTCATAACCTCTACAATTTTCGTCAAAGGCCCTTGCTTCCTCGACACATCAACTGCCTGGAAATGAAACTGCTCACATTAAACAGATACACAAAAGCACATCTGCCAGAACAGTGATCTGTTAAACAGATACATACAAGCATATTTGACAGTACACAGATCTGGTAAACAGATACATACAAGCACATCTTCCAGAACAGTGATCTGTTAAACAGATACATACAAGCATATTTGACAGTACACCGATCTGGTAAACAGATACATACAAGCACATTTGCCTGAACAGTGATCTGGTAAACAGATACATACAAGCACATTTGACAGTACAGTGATCTGGTAAACAGATACATACAAGCACATTTGCCTGAACAGTGATCCGGTAAACAGATACATACAAGCACATTTGCCTGAACAGTGATCTGGTAAAACAGATACATACAAGCACATCTGAAAGTACAGTGATCCGGTAAACAGATACACACAAGCACATTTGACAGTACAGTGATCTGGTAAATAGATACATACAAGCACATTTGCCTGAACAGTGATCTGGTAAACAGATGCATACAAGCACATCTGCCTGAACAGTGATCTGGTAAACAGATACATACAAGCACATTTGACAGTACAGTGATCTGGTAAACAGATACATACAAGCACATTTGCCAGAACAGTGATCTGGACAGTGAACTAGTGAAGAACCTATCAAAGTATTACCCTGACCTTTACATTTGCTTGTTAAATGCAGCTTTCTAGATAACATAATCCTTGAAAATGGGCAAAACAGAGGTCAAATTCACATACAGCCTCCGAGAAAGGTTGAAAATGTGAAAAAAGTAGTATAGAGAATAATGATGTGTATACTTACTTATTCACATTGTCTATGTTGGGAAGCTCCATGTTGCTTTTTGCTGCAGAAAGAATGGAGAATGAATTCAAAAGTTGCAAGAAACTGAAAGGACATGCATCAGGTTAATGTGATACAACAACAGAGA
This sequence comes from Liolophura sinensis, assembly GCF_032854445.1. Taxonomy (NCBI): domain Eukaryota; kingdom Metazoa; phylum Mollusca; class Polyplacophora; order Chitonida; family Chitonidae; genus Liolophura; species Liolophura sinensis. Next base: position 16,971,499 of record NC_088303.1, on the reverse strand, counting down.
TTACTCAACAGGGAGAAACAAACAAGCAGCACTGCTCAAAGGTGTCCATCATCCACTCCCAATAAACTGTATCTCGCACAGAGGGGATTCTGGGAAAAACCTGTACATCATTTTTCATTTTAATGTATAGGCTCCATGGTCATTGCCATTCAAATAAAACAAGGGTTTATTAGAAACCAGACAGCTGGCCAGTAATGACATCAGTTCAAATGGCAGTCTAAGTTCACAGGACATTTAAATTCATATAGAGCAGGTAGTGATTTATTTATTTATTTGATTGGTGTTTTACGCCGTACTCAAGAATATTTCACTTATGCCTCTCACTAATGCGGTCGATGTGAGTTCAAGTCCAGCTCATGCTGGCTTCCTCTCTGGCTGTAAGTGGGAAGATCTGCCAGCAACCTGCGTATGGTCCTGGGTTTCCCTTGGCTCTGCCCGGTTACTTCCCACCATGATGCTGGCGGCTGATGTGTAAGTGAAATAGTCTTGAGTACAGAGTAAAATACCAATAAAATAAATAAATACAAATAACTGGCTCAACCAAAACTTGAAAATGTTTAATGATGAGGGCTCAAAGACTAACATAGAACCTAAAGAACCATTAATATGAGTGCTGCCCTAAGCCATGCGTTTATGTAAATCAACAGTTGACCTACAAGTGCATGTGGCTCTGAAGTGACCTTTTCTTCATTTCAATATTTATTCTCCACATTCGATCTTAAAAAACTTCACCTTTGCTTTCTTAAAAATCTCACTCATGTATCATGAATTAATTTCTTTTGAACATTTTTATTGATTACATGCCGACAAATACCATTAAAAAGCTTAATTTTAAGGGATGGGTGGAGGGGAGGTATACTGATGTATTTACCGTACATCAACCAATCAGCGTCTATGGAAATGTCATGTGAGCACAAAAACAATGGAAGCTGTGACAATTTTTCATGAACATATCATGAAAACTTTGACAACAGCTGACCCAAATAGAAATGCTTATCCAGCTAAAAATGCAAATATCCCTAATTATTCAAAATGAGTAAATCCCCAAATCCTGGTCATCATTCCCATAAAGTTTCATTAAGCTGATGTGAAAACTGTTGGAATATCTGACCCAAACATAAAACCTTACCCTGGCCAACAAAACTGAATAGTACTGGCCAGGATAAAACCTAACAATTTGAATAAAAATATTAATATACCTAATTATTTAAAATCATTTACTTGATGAGGTCTTCAAAGCATGCCCATCATCCCCACCAAGTTTCAGCAAGATGGTGTAAAAACTGTGGCAACAGCTAACTTAAACAAAAAAACCTGACCCTGGTCTACTATACATGTAGTACTGGCTTGGTTAAAACTAAGTCGAAAACCTGACAATTTGAATTAGTGAGTGAGTGAGTGAGTGCTTGGGGTTTAACGTCGTACTCAACAATTTTTCAGTCATATGACGACAAAGGAATCTTTAGGGTGCATGCACGTGTAATGTGCCTCCTTGTTGCAGGACGGATTTCCACCGCTCTTTTATTTAGTGCTGCTTCACTGAGACGACTTACCGAAGGCAAGTAAGCCGCCCCGCCCGAGCCATTATACTGATACGGGTCAACCAGTCGTTGCACTATCCCCTTCATGCTGAACGCCAAGCGAGGAAGTTACAACTTCCTCTTTTAAAGTCTTAGGTGTGACTCGATCAAGGATTGATCCTGGATCTACTGGTCCCGAAGTGGACGCTCTACCAACTGTGAATTTGAATTAGAATGCAAACATCCCTACTTTATGATAAAATTGAGTAAATGTCCAAATCAACTTCATCATTTCCACCAAGTTTCATAAAGGTGATGTGAAAACTGTGAGACTAGCAGACACAAACATAAAATCTTACTCGACTGACCCAAACATAACATCTTACTCGACTGACCCAAACACAAAATCTTACTCGACTGACCCAAACACAAAAGCTTACTCGACTGACCCAAACAAAAAAGCTTACTCGACTGACCCAAACAAAAAAGCTTACTCGACTGACCCAAACAAAAAAGCTTACTCGACTGACCCAAACACAAAATCTTACTCGACTGACCCAAACACAAAATTTTACTCGACTGACCCAAACATAAAATCTTACTCGACTGACCCAAACATAAAACCTTACTCGACTGACCCAAACACAAAATCTTACTCGACTGACCCAAACATAAAACCTTACTCGACTGACCCAAACACAAAATCTTACTCGACTGACCCAAACACAAAATCTTACTCGACTGACCCAAACATAAAACCTTACTCAACTGACCCAAACATAAAACCTTACTCGACTGACCCAAACATAACATCTTACTCGACTGACCCAAACACAAAATCTTACTCGACTGACCCAAACAAAAAACCTTACTCGACTGACCCAAACAAAAAAGCTTACTCGGACACCGACACCACTTTTTCCCCACTCTCGCAATACCTTGCCTTACATCATAACTGCGAGCTAAAAATTGAACATGATCCACTCAGCATTACAATTATCACATATCTCCTGTTTGACAGTAACATTTCTTCTACTCTGGCGACAATAAGGTTTACAACTTCTCTTAGGCAATTTTATTTGTAATGAGATTTTAGAAGTTCTTTATTCTCGACATTAAACCACAACAAAGTATGGATTACTGTGACACATATCTGCTGAAAAACATTGTCACATAAAAACAAAGCAATGTCCAATCTGACACACATAATTCAAAAATTCTTTTATTTTTGGAAGGAGTGGGAGGTCAAAATACAATGCCAATGATGAACTGAAGTTTGATTGTGAAAAATTCATTTCTTCAGGCAACACTCAAGCAGATTACTCGACCAGTATTACAAGAGATGAACTTACCACTTATTCTCTTGAGTTCATTCAGTTCATTTTTGGATAGGAGCAAATGTTTGTAGCTGTAAAGACATCGAAAATAAAAAGCTGAACAACTGTTCAATGAAGAATATTAACTACCAACAAATTTCACGGCAAGAAGAATGGCTGTGTAATTGTGCAACACCATCATCTGTACTAACTCAAATTAAATTAAGTAATCTTTTCTACCACCAAAAATCAATTCAAAAATTGACTGACAATACACTGGTGACGTTGCATTAGGACAAAAACTACAGAAAACAGAAATGGCAAACTTACTCTGAATGATCACAGAAACTGTGAACCAATCGGAGAAACTGGATTTTCAATGCCACCTCCTGTAAAATACAATCCAATAATATGAAGATTTCACCAGAATACCAAGCTCTTCATTCAGATACATGCACAGCTACATACAATACTTGGTTTTGAATACCTTTTACAATAATCAATGTCTGTTCTGAATATCTGAGAAATCATTTCAAGACAAACTACTGTGTGTGTGTGTGTGTGTAGTCACTCACCGGACTGCACTCACAAGCGGCATTGTGACCCCGTAACCTATGCCGGCTGTTAAACCTTTGGCTGAAAGCGAAAAGGAAACAAATGATTTATTGGATTGGTGTTTTACACCACACTCAAGAATATTTCACTTATACGACGGCGACCAGCATTATGGTGGGAGAAAACCGGGCAGAGCCCGGCGGAAACCCATGACCATCTGAAGGTTGCTGGCAGATCTTCTGAAACAAATGAAATGAATATGAACTACAAATTTTTCGTATTTTTGTTTTACTTCAACTGCAAAAAATGGAAGAACACAGAAACAAGGTGAGAGACACCTAGAACAGTCTTAAATACAACAAAAACAAGAGATTTTTTTTGCAAATAACTGTCATAAATTGTACTTTAAGGCTTAATGCGTTTATCTGGAAGGCAGTAAGCAGGGGTCAGGGGAGACAACCCCAACCATAACTGTTATGCAACCCACGGTGCACTTTGAGGCCATTAAGGCTTGTGTAATGGACTCGTAAGTATGCAGGCTCAATACACTCCTCAACCTTTTCGCATATGACAGATCAACTTTCAGTATAGTTTATGCACATTTTTTTATTTGATTTTGGGGACAAAACTACGTTGGCTGGATTGGCCAGTTTCCGGGTTTCACAAAAAGTATCATTTTATCAGTCTACATAGAACAATGCCTTCAGAATATGTTTAACACCTTGCAAATATTCCAAAAGGTTGAAGAATTACAGTAATAGGATTTCTCCACTTTGTAAATGTAAGGGCATTCAGATAAACACACACTGAAAGCAATTACTTTATCTGGTGTCTTGTATGAAAAGAATGCTTGGTCTTGCAATTATTGACCTGTAAGGTCCTTATTCGTTGACAGCTGGTATGCATAAATTTCAACTGAATGACAATCTAGTTTTCAGAGAAGACCACAAAATCTTGACAAACCATCTAACTTGAGCATAGCCCAGTCAGTGAGAGATAGATGTTAGATTACACCCTTTATGATCTAAGCAAGAGATGCCTAATAACACTGAGCCAGCTAAGGTCCAGGCAAGCCCTAGTGACCCACAAATATATTAGGTAACATTACTGGACCACTGAATATTCCCTGGATAACAGTCAGAGATCACAATCAGCAGGTACTTACACTTGACATTTCCATATGAACTGATCAAACAGATCACTTAACCCTGGTGCTAACTTCAACTCTGCCAGCTTCCTCTGAACCTAAACGAAATAATACGTCATATCATAAACAGAATGAGCAGATAGCAGTAAATCATTTTCTCCTTTTCACACTACTTCCCTTCTTACCACATGTAATAAATTCTAAATGAAAACACCAATTCACTGCTGTGTATACTGAGGATTTACAACATTTGGTCACATTCATCGTTGCTGAGTAGTTTTCTTCTACCATCATATCTTCTCCACTTTCTAGTTGTAAGGGCATTATACTGCAAGATAAAGCTGTCTGTGTTGAGCAGCACCATCCGATTCAGACTGGGCAGAAACAACATTGCTAGGTTCCTGATAAGCCCCAATCTGCTGGGTGAGGCTTACCTTTTTCCTATGTTTGCCAACCAAGAACAAGCCGAGGACGTAGACCACCTCCACCCTCTGTACAAGCTCTTCCATGATTTTTAAGCCCTGCTGTTGGGTCATCAATCCCCCAGGGGAGGTGGGCTCAGATACCCCTGCAAGGCAAGTCAGTAGAGATAGAACACAGAATTACACCAAATGATCTGGTCCATTGATTGGTGTATAATGTCGTGCTAATGAATTTTTTATTCACATAACAGGCCCACCTTGACTAAACTATGTAAATCCATTTTCCGTAATTTTTCTCGTAAATTATGTCACCTTATGACCCTGTAACCCAAAGGTCAAAAAAAGAAGAAAAAAGTTTAGAGAAATTTTGTTTACAAAGTTTTGTGAAAGTGGCCCAGGTTTATGAATTATGTCCAACTTCATATGTCCTCTGTCGACAGCAGTGAAATGCAATGTCAAATCCTTATATACTTCAGACTACTGATATTAACATGTTCTGGAGAAGCCATATCAACTTCTGTTTATAATATGCAGTTGCCTTGCCTACCAATGGCACAGGTTTGGTTTGTTATGCATTTACATGTAAAAAACAGACATGACCAACAAACAGGTGACGTCACGCGATCATATCTTTCAACTAAAACACTATAGGACTGGACATTTTCAAATTCAATAACACAAAAAAGCATCAATTTTTTTGGTATGCAGCATGTTTATACATGTTTTTATCAACATAAACTGTATACGACAGTACCTATCATCATATATAACTTCATGTGTCTCCAAATCTCTAAACAGCAAAACAACTATTTGATTGATATATCTATTTGATTGGGTTTATTACGCTGCACTCAAGAATGTTTCACTTAGATGACGACGATGGCGGGAGGAAACCGGTCAGAGCCTGGAGGAAACCAGTCAAAGCTCAGAGGGAAACCACGACCATCGGCAGGTTGCTGGGAGACCTTCTCACATACGCCCCGATAGGAAGTCGGACTTGAACCCACAGTGGTGAGAGGCTCCTGGTTCATCGCGACACGCTGGCCCGCTAACCACCTTGGTCAAGGGGGGCCCCCACAAATATTTGATGGCAAAAGAGATTATCTTAAAAATTTTCTTTCCTTATCTTACAAGCATTACCAGATGAACTTACCTCCGATGAAGTCATCAAAATCGTCTGTAACTGGATTCTCATAGATTTCCTCTGCCATTCTGTTTTCTATCCACTCCATCCAGCACTCCAGCTCACTAACCATGCCTCTATAGCGCGGTACATCTACAGAAAAGGTAACAAGATGAAGCCTGAAATCACGCCTAATCAAACCACATAATTTGGATACGTACTAACTTGGATCGGATGTACTCACTCATGGTGAATAACCTAAACTGGTGCCCAAATAAGGATTCATTTTCAGAAGCAAATAAATGTCACAAAATATTACTTTTTTACTTGCCGAATTATAGAGCTTTCATGGACGATATCACCAAAGCACAGTCTGAACAACAGATCAACGGAACTCTCTCAACCCGACAAAATGTGCAACTTACAGGAGAAATTTCTGGTCATTTATCCAAAGACATTAGTCATATTTATGGACTGAGGAGAGCAGCGTGCAAGGAACAATGCACTGCCTTCCTGGCCAGGTACCTGACAAAGTAGTGAGAGCTAGACTGGAGTCAACAACCTCATTAGGCAGATTGGGCAGGGATAGATTGGCAGTGGCAAAAGCTTGCTTCAGCCATATGACAAAGGATATGGAAAATAGATCAAGTTTATCTTCATTTACAAGAGAAGCACAATTTGAACTCACAGACATTTAAATCACTGATACTGCTAAAAATACTAATTTCACCTCCAACATCAAGAGCATTCACATGTATTCAACACACCATTTGAGTGCAATTACTTATATGTGATTTTTTGTTCTTGCTCTTACCAAATATACCTGGCTTCAAAAGTTGCACAGACTTACAATCTTTATCCACAGCAAGTCGGATTAACCTGGGCAGCAACTCTGGTATAGACAAGAGCATTTCTGAAAAACCAAGACAAAACAAATAAAACACACACTCTGCTACCATATACGAAAAAGATTTAAACATCCTAAGGGAAGAAAGAAAAACTGACATGTTTTATAACTGTATAAATATTATTAAGGAAACCAATATGTTTGTCAGAACAGTGATAACTGAGTTAAGAACATTCCACGCTTGTTCAACGGTGTTTCTAGGGCTGGATCTATTCTCAAAATTTAATGGTGACGCTGTGACTGTGCATAAATAAATTTCAAAAATGCAACTCAAAATGATGCTTTAATAGAGCTTTTAAAGGAGAAGAGAACCTAAAAACATGACACCATAGGCTGAAAAGAGCACATTTTTTTCTATCTGGTGGTGCCTGCTGCATAATTTTGCCATTTTTACTCGCCATACACATAAAACGGCAAAGCTGGCATAAATTGCTGAGTCCATCACGTCCTCCATCTTTAACACCCTGTAATTTATGCTGAGGGTGTGTTGCCTCTCAGACAATGAGAGTCGTTAAAACTGCCGGCTTGTTCGCGTAAACTTGGAACCTACGTCCAACATTCCGGTTTCCCAATCGTCAAGTGGAAAATGAACTGTACTGTTCGCTACCTTTTGGGAAGAAGTTCTACCAGAAATGTACGAAGTGCACTTCAGCGGTTTCCGATGGCAATTCTGCTCCTAACACAGCAAACTTCAGGACTAGTTCTTAGGCAAAATGGAGTTACCCACAGTGGATTTTGGCGGTGACTTTTTTTTATAATTTATGAACTTGAGGTACATATTAGAATTTTTTTTATGGCATGCATCTGCGAGGAAAAGCATACTCTTTTCAATGGTATTTGATTGATATTTAAATTTTCTTCTCCTTTAAGTTTGTGAATAAAGAAATTTGTATAAAAACTTTTTGTAAGTAAACCATCGTATTTTTTTTAATTTACTTGTTACATTTAATACAGCTTGTTTAGCTTGGGCAGCTAACAGTTTGGGAGCACAAACGTTTTCCAGAACTGAAATGACTCTAGATATGGCCATGGTTTCTGGTCATGCACATGTGCAAATGTAGCTACAGAGTCTCCCAAATGTTAAGTTGGACAGAAAACACTGTCTAGACAAAAAAGAATATGTAATGTTTTGGGGCAAAAGAAGGGGCAGGTCAGTAAACAAAAACATTTTGGGTTAAGCTGTCTTCTAGGTGAGAAAATTCACAATCTGTCCTTACCCTGATTAATATCTCTGACGTTAATGAATCCCCTCGTCCTCTTCTGTTTATTCTGAGCAAACACTGCAAAAAGAATCACACAAGCAATCAGAATCTTGACATGGTGAAACCACGCACCAAATTCCAATTCAACAGAATGAGCTCTTATTGAACAACTGAAAACCTGTCAAAGTATAAACAAAAACAGCCATAATTTTGTTGGAAATGGATCCAGAAAGGGATGGACTTGAAAATCTAAAACACAATGTCATGGTAGGTACTTACAGGAGGATTTGTTTTCATAGATATCCAGATCTGATATCGTCACAGCAAGAATCCTGCAGAAGTTAGCCAATGGCTGATCATCTAGACATAAGATGAGATTCCTCAAGTTATCTGTAAAAAGCAGAAACAAAGACAAACTGTATTGTCAAGCGATACTGTCATTCGCCATAGATTTATAGAAATACAAAACATGCTTTCAAACAAAAAGCAAAGCCACCTAGCCCAAAAAAAAAAAAAAAATTTGGGTGTGTGTGTGTGTGTGTGGGTAATATTTTGAACTATCTCTGTTGGGATAGACCGAAGGCCCATCTACACAGAGGCAACTAAAAAATTTAAAACAAAATGTCAATATATTCAGTTCCTTCTTTGCTTGAGATTTTACATAATTTCTCAACAAAACTTATTTAGAAACTGTACCCAGGCAAGTCTTACAAGGCAGATACTCTGTCAGCATAAAGTTACAGCAGATAAAAATGTGTAGGACTCCACATTAAAACTCAAACACCAAAAGTTAACAAATCCGGGTGCTCACGTATTCTGTGCAAATCAAGGACCTCTCTGCGGGACTGGAGCATGTCTTCTATCAGCTGACAGGAGTTGATGAATGTTTTCTGGTGAGCCAGTAATGTGAAAACATAGTTGAGAACATCGTCATAGCGCAGTAATTCCCTCGTCACTTTGTCTCCCACAGTCTGACAACAGATACACATACCATCATTCTTCAATCTGACACTTGCCATCAGTGAATCATATGTTCGGCAATGATACTTTTGCCGAACATTTATGAGAATTAAAATGCATCAACAGCATTATGACGTGTTAGGTAAGTTGTAATCAATCCTACGATTTTATAAGCATTTGTTTTCTCATATGAAAGAATGACAAATTATGACTGACAATACAGTAAATGCAACAGGTTTTTGTAAAGTGTGGAAGATCACATTTTGCACTACAACATGCTCTCTGTTACATATTCCATAATGTGAACTGCACTGATTGTAGAAACTTCCAACAAGAAGCCATCTGGGCTTACCGTGGTTGTGATTTTAGTCAAAATTTCGAGGACTAAACTTTTTATTCTGAGGCGAACTTCTGATTCTGTGAACAAAAGAATTGGTAAAAACAAGTCACAAGTTGTAATCAAATGCAAAAAAAACATCAATGCTGTCACAGCCATACTTTTCAAATTAGTAAAAAAAAAAAATTTAGAGGAGTTATTCCACTAGTCTGTATGTATAGAGTATAAAATAGAGTACTAAAATGATTCAAACATGACTAGCAAGCATATTTTACAGCTCATTTTGTCAACTGAAATCTAAATGTCAGAGACTGAACAGATCTGCAAAAATCTAACCTCTGCTAAAAAGTGACTCTTGTGGAAACAGCGAACCAAACATCAATAGCCGAAGTAAAACCTGAAAAAAAAGAAAGGGGAGAGTCACTCAATGCCTAAGCTACACAGGATTTTCACTAAATAATTATGTGCAGCTATTTGATGTGAAGATACTTTGCTCCTTTATTACTTGAGGAAAGCAAGAATTCATGGAAATGGCTACACCTCACCCTCTAACAGATCCAGTGAATGGGGAAGTGTAGAACATTTTTTTTTTGTCATTGATATTTTACACCATACTTCACAATATTTCAATTATATGAAGGCAGTCAGTCACATTTACAGGTGGAGTCTGAGAGGAAACTACAAGAGCAATCCTAACTTTATGCCTCAACCAAAGCCGTAGTAGATGGACATGAGCCTGTTCTGAAAGCAGCTAGTTTGCTTTCCTTCGTAAAGTATAATTGATGAACAATTGATGGTTGACAAACATTTGTAAGTTCAAAATGAATAACAAATACCCAGTTAATACCAGTCAATTAAAAAAAAAAAAAACAACCTCAGTTAGAAAGGATTATGTGATTTTTAACCAATTTTCATCTTTGGATATTCATAAAACTTACTTCTAGTCCTCCACAATTATAAAATGCCTGTGCATATCTGTTTTGCTCAGCTTCTGAAGCACACTCTTCATTATTTCTCCTGGGTTCAAAGTTCATCAAATGACCAAGGACAGTCTGTAAATAAAAAAATATAAGACACTGATACTCCATTTCAGACCGTATACATGCTTTTGCCTCTACCATGTTCATCCAACATGAAAATTATAAATTCATATGGACACAACTAAAGAAAAATTAGTTGATATTTGAATCTGCAACTGTGATAGCCAGCAAGAATAAACTCATCATTCTGTAGTTTTTCACAAGCGTGCATACAGAAGTGAAAAAACCAGTACTGACTTCCAAATATATTTGACTGACAGGGCTTTCATTACCTCTGTGTAAAAGGTTACCCTGAAAAGTAACCAGCAAACTGAAAGAGAGTTAAATGAAGTACAACAGGTGTTTTAGCTGAAGACAACTACCTGTTCAAAAAGTACCAGGCTGCGGTAATTGACTTCTAATAAGCTCACTCACATTTTATGGTTCCTATATATACACTATTCCATGCAGATGGTCAAGAGTTTTATTGTGATGCAATCAAAAATGCCATGAAACCCACCTTTAAAGCTTCAAAGCATTGTCTAGGATCAAAATCTAATGTAACACTGCTGTTGTCCAATTCTTTAACAATAGCAGCAACCCCTGTGTAGTGCTTCTCAACATCATCAATCACTTCGTCTGGAATCTACAACAGAAAAAACGCTGCCTTTATAGAGGAAATTAATTAAGGCGTAAATAGAGCAAATTCAATGCAGGCAAGCTAACGGTTGAACATAATTTTACCATAAAAATGAAATGGAAAAGTTTTAAGTAGGAAACCCTTGATGGAGATGTAATCATAATGTGTGTGGCCTTCAAATATCATATATTCAGTCCTCTGCAGTACTATTACTGTGTGCAGGTGATGCTTTTCAATGAAAACCTATCAACATGACAGTATAATAATTCATTTTCGCAAGGCTCCAACAACCACAAGTTTTTATTTTTCTAGATATTTCTCAAGAATATGTCCAGACACATTTCGATATTCTGCTATGGCAATCTTAATGTGTTAACTAGTCATAGCTAGGATATACATTCTGAAACAGCTTGTTCATTCCCACAGTAAGCTCACTGCCACTGAAGTCGAACTCTGTCCCCTGGTGCTTTACTTTCAACTTTACAGCTTGGAAAATCCATCAAATGGAGACCTTATTTCATGTTTATCATATGAAATATCACCCTTCAACTTCACAAACATTGGCAAAGTAAAAGAGTGACCTAAATTAATCTAGAAAGTTTGATATCAAAATCTGACTTGATGAAGTACCCATACGGCCTATGAGAGACAAGTTCACGCGATTTCTGAGAGGGGGCAATCACACATGTACCAGAAACTGGGGTTAGAACCCTGGTGGTACACGGCCTTCGCGCATGAGCAGTGGGCAAATGGAGCGTTTCCTAACCCCAACTTCTGGTGTATGCGCGAGTGCCATCACATGCAACTCCCGTGAACTTGTGTGTCTCATAGGCCCTATACTTTTAAGTACCTGCCATGCATGGCTATGCAAGAGATATTCTATAATAAAATCGGCCTGCCTTAGATGGATAGAGTTGTATGGTCAATAATGCCACAGTAGTGGATGAAAGTGCTGATGGCCCACGGTGTACTTTCTTCCCTGTCATTAGTGTCAAGTGACATGTAGGCCTAAGTGAACAGTACGTGAACGTGCGAACGTCTGAATGTCAACAAGAACACGCACTGCCTAACATGCTGTGATGCTCAGGTACTAAGCGAGCACAATACAGTACAATTTTGTTCTGCCACTTAGAACTCAGAAAAACTGTTTAAAGAACTATTCTAAGACTAATTCTATTCCACCCTTTTGTTGTATTGTTACCATCCATGATGTTTCATACGAACTTCCGGTTCGGCTTCACGTACGCTTAAGTTGATTCTCACCGCAAATTTTTCGGACTTTCATCTCGAAGCCGCAGTTTGTTTAGAGCCAATTCAAAATCGCAACGTATCTGTGCATTGTTAGAGGTATTCAGAGGTCTTCAAATCAGGAATTTTACAATAAATGAGGCTTTAATTTCGCTGTCGCAGAACGAAAATAAAAGCCTCTTCTCCGGACAATTCCTCAGAATGTGCAATTTTCGGAAGCTCACCTGACTCAATCTACAAAGCCCTTGGCCAGAATACTGAGCATATTCCAATCTTCGAAAAACGCTGTTGCTAACTGGCCTCTTCCAGCACCGTAGCTTCGACATGATTCATAAAACTCGGGGAAAATCTTAGTAGTGTCTCCTTGAAGATGAAGGTGACTGAATGTGTTTCAGGCGGTAAATACTGCGCATGACGTGTACAAATATCCGGTTAGCCTAGCACATCAGCCCCGCTCGTTGGTTCTTGGCCAGTTTGTGGCGGCTTGAACAAGGCTCCAGTTATGTCACTAGCTGATGTTGACAACAGCCCAGCCACTTATAGCCTATAATAGCTCAAAGTCCAAATACACGTCTGCGATCCCAACTATATAGGCGTTCTTAAAATGCGTATTATTTAGATACGTGACATGACTAAAGTGGTCACGAGTTCAAATCCATTTGCTTCCTCTTTCAAACGTGCAACTTTTTATACAGTTGATATTATGCCTATAGACTTTTGGAGGTAAGCAATTAACTGTACCGTACGAAATATGAAATAAAAGATGTTAGATACTGTACATGTACATTGATACATTAAGCTTCGATATTTCGGTCCCCGGAATATTTTCAAGCACTCTTCTCGTACTACAAAAAAAACAAAAAAACAAAAAACAAAAAAAAAATTGAATAAAATAAAGGAAATGAAAGTAAATGCCTTTAAGCCTACCAGACAGCTGAACAGCTGGATTTGACTGACCGCTTTTAAAGTCGCTGATGCCAGTTTAATGGGTAGGTCAATTTTGCATGTATACATGTACCGATATTTATTTTATTTCTGCTTTAACGACGACAGCGAGATTAATAGGTGGAGAAAACTGTAGTACCCAGGAAATAACGCCACTTTTCAACAATTATATGTACCAGACAATTCTCTTGACTTATAGCGTCTGACAATGGCTGAATTCGAACTCGCGATCGGCCTCATTCAGTTTGTCAAGGCACTGTTAATCTCACAGCGAGCTGTCTGAGCCATGCATGCTGAGAGGGCATGGGTTCATTCTGTTGTTGTGTTCAGTAAATTACAAGCCCTATACATTACACGTCTCAAGGTAAAGATGCACACCACACTGAATAAAGAATACAATTTAGATCCCCTCCCCTCCATTCCCCTTCCACGCCATCTTCCATTTCCACGCCAATCACTTGTCATCACGCACAGACTATTTTAAGAAAGCAGAATGGCAGATGGGAATGAAGTTGTTCACATTATGAGACAAATTATGCAGGTAAAAGAATTGCTTAATGAATTTTTAATCTCTTATTCGCATGCTATGATGTACACATTCCTATATACGTACGTGACTGATATAGTTTGTGGACGCGCAGTCGGCGTAGGCCTATGCATGCATGTTTGCGTAGAGCTATTCCACTTGTCGTGTAGCTGGCCGTGACTTACAAAGCGACAGTTGATCTGCTTGTGTGTACGCCGTCACGAGAGGTGTAATAAACCTGAAAGTTACTGAAACTGCGTGTGTTTGGTATCGTTTGGGCACGTTTCAGTTTGGTCATATTTAGCTTTAAGACTGTACCTTTAGTTCTCGCGTGCTTACTAAAAGGGTCGGGTTATGCTATGGACCTAGCTTTACACAGACCGTACAGAGCCCCGCCCTATAGCAGAGGTATATGTAATGTGTGTAATCTATATAGTATAGTGTCTTCTACACTGAGCTGTCTGGATTTCAATATCTGCATATTTACTGACTGCTAATGGTCGGTCCGCGATGGTGACGTAAGTAATCAGTCCGATAGGTCGATACGATGGATTGACTGCAAATGTTTAAAGGTCGATGGAAAAGGGCCACTGTCGTTAATGGACCGTAAAGGGAAGGATTATGTCGAATTACATGAGCGACAATGTCAATATGTGGACCTTTTAATACGCTTAGATGACGAAAGCTTATAATCTCCGCCCTGTGATTGGTTATACCTGTAACAGCCAGACTTCGATATGACTGTGGTCAGTGTGCGTGAAGACGTGCGTCAACGTACACAACCCAACCCGTAACTGGCGAAGGAGGTTTGGAGGAATACTGTGCTTGGATACTACATGCGGGGAGGTGTGGAACCAGTGCGTGGTCTCTGGAGATATTCGGAGGAGTTATTTCATCATGGAGACACAGACGCCGCTCTCAGTTAGTGCACATATGATGTCATAGTGCTATAATAAAGAGTGCTGCATACGGGGCGAACTGAAGAAAGTGAGATCAGCGTTACGCAGACCAAAGCAAAGCGGTTGTCAACACTTAACAGCTGTTTGAAGCAAAGAACGACTGTGGTTTGATAATCAAACACAAAATTGTGAACATTGGACAAACTGTACCTCCTGACCAATGGTGGTTTATTACCTGACGGGATTACCTGTGAAATTGTGTTCTTTTAGACACATTCCGTGCGCTTGGGTTATTGGAACATGTTATACGGTAAAATGGAATTGTGACAAGCCGGTCGACTGTTGATAACTGGATGCAAACTGTGGACAGTCCACATTTCACGACAAAAGGCAAGTTTAGGGTCATCCCTGCCATTGTGTCACCACGCCCCCCCCCCCTACCCTGGGCAGTGGAAAACTGTCAAAAGTGCTGGATAAGGGTTACTCAAAAAATTCTCACGCATGGGAAATCTGTAATGATTGTCTGAAAAGTTGCCACCAAATGTAATGTCTTTAACAATGGGTGTAGTTCGCGTGGATCATAGTGATTTTAACAATCGTTCTATCATCGAGAGGCTCGTAGATTTTTCTGAACAGGAATCCCAAGAAGACCTCATCTCTAAAGTAACGACTGTGCCCAACAGCTGGGATGAGGCGGTATCAGGCTGGAAACCCGTGGTTCCTTTGGCGAAATACCAGAGAGTTCTTCCAGCCAAGAAGAAAAGGCTCCTTGGAAAGGAAGACAAGGTGAGACAAAAACGACCGCATTTGTCTCACGTGAAACTTTCATCCATGGATGCATCAGCAACCAGATATGACAAGGGTGGCCCGTTGGAAGATCTGCTGTCTCCGGACGGAGAAACCAACAACTGGTTAGCACATAACATCCGCTGTGTGGATGAGGATTATATTTCAGCAGTTGTCGTCGCAGAGTGGAAAGCCAATGTGGAACCGGTCACATACAGGTACGTACCAAATAATGGGTCCTACCGTAAAACAAAAAACTTAAAACGAGATGACACAACATTCGAGAGAAAGGTGCCTCTTAGTTGGCATCAGAGAAAACTACAAAAAGAAATTCAAAGAGACCTGAAAAGAGGTTTGACTTTGCAAAGGCCGCTGATATCTAAACCGGAAGCCGAGAATGTTGCCAGCAGGAATGGACAACTGAACCGGGAGAGATCTAAATCAGATGTGACCTTGGAATACAATGCCGCCAGGGCACACCAAAGACTATCGCCGGTTTTATTGCCCGCATTAGACGACTCATTAGTGCTTCACGCTGTCAATGACAAATTCATTGAAACTTTCACCTCAAGACTGTCCGCACTGGATGAGGAAATCCAACGTGACGCGAAATTGTATCGAAAGTCTCGACCGGAAGACGAGCTAAAGGGGGCTTTTACCCGGGCGAGGATCAAGGATTCCAGAGTGGCACCGCTGGGAGCAGAGGCTCTCACTAACGAGACCTTTTCCATTAAACCCCTTAGAGGTAGGCCCCAGCTTCGACCCCTTGAAAAAGTCACACCTCAGCAGCGTATCACGGAGGATTTGGGAAAAATGGCCGTGGCACAGTTGAAATACACCACCGTGTCTAAAGGAGAGATTCAGAACGTTCCAATGGACAACAACATCTTCAATGCCTCTAATGCCCGTCTATTACAGAACGTTCACTACAAACTGTCTGGAGAGGCGGTCGATGGAGCAGACGAAGAGGAGGTAGCGGCGCTGACCAAGGCCATAACCGCAACCAAAGTTATTCCCAACAACAAGTACTCCATCACAAAACTCCTGTCCACTAAAAAGTCTCGCAAAAACTCGGACAAAGATTCCGTCTTGAGTGAGAAACTTCTAGCTTCTCCGCGGATCACAACTCACGTCGATAAAGATTACAATTCTAACACACATCGCAAAGAAGAGACTTTAGATGGAGAGTTTTTCTCTGGAATTTCTGGGAAACACATGGCCGTGCCTTTGGCGTTTAATGGATGAGGGAACATATGCTTCGATGGTTGTGACATGAAGATGGAATATAAAACTCTCGATGTTGTGTTTATTTGCCAAAACCGTGTATTAATTTATGGATAACCCAACTTTATAACTGAGAAATGGACCATGTACTACATTAAAATCCATTTCAAAGAGTAAGACATTAACACAATGTTATATTTTATGACATGTTCTTGGCAAAAGCTAGACAAGTTCATTGGAATCCTTTTATTTATCAAAAACCATAATACATAGACCAAGAATTCAGTGAATAATGACTCACGTTTAGAATATAAGGACGTGATGGGCTGAACATATGGTATTTGTGGACGTGACGGTGAAAATGAGGGTATTGTGATTATGCACTATTTATATTCGTGATAGTATTGTGGTGATGTATTATTTATATAAATGAAAGTATTGTACATGATTGGACAATATTTATACATATGACAGTGCATGTGCGGGTAATACATGTCTGTATGTACACACGACAGTATTGTGATCATGATATATTTATATGTGTGGCAGTATTGTAATGATGCACATGTATTATCAATATACATGAAAGTATTGTGTACGATCGGACAATATTTATATACAAGACAGCATTATGATCATGCACGTAGCATTTGTGTATTTTAATAAGACAGGCATGCAGTATTTTAATCAAGCTTGCATACAGTATTGTTGATTCGATACAGTATTTGTGTGATAGTGCATGCAAGCTTTATTTGGACCATTGGGTTTTTGCACTTGCGTGTATTCATTATGGTACTTGGAACCTTAGCAATGACGTCAACAAAATCTGCTTTAACAGGATTTTGCAGAATAAACTGCCGAGAGATTAGAACACGACTTCCTGCTCGGGTAAACAACAAAACTTGAAAAGGGATCAAGTTGTGGAGATCTAAGGCCTGTTAAGACGACAAGCAATTCAAAGGGTAACCTTGCTGTGTTTTGAGACGGCAGTGTGGCTCAACATATAAATAAACTTACTGTGTTTTATCCACATAAGTCTATAAATGTTGGAACTCCGTTTACCTATGTAAGCACGCTTTTATGGAGTCCCTACGCTGCTTATCCGTATTCATGGCATCTACAGTGATATATTATACAAAGGCATACTTTTATATTAAATGCTTAGTAAAGTGCAGTGCTTGGTTGCAAGTAGACTTGTATTATTTATGTCAGACGCGTATAATAAACTTTTGTCTGCCAAAACAGGCGCCCGAACTACAATCATACGGCAACCTGCGTTGTGGCAATATTACGTCGCCATGGTGGCGACGTCAACGGAACACTTCCTGTGCGGTTTGTGAGACATGGTCATCTGAACAGCTTTTTGTAAATGATACAACTTAGTAGATGGACTAATCTTAAATAGGATATATATATAAATATATATGCAGGAGATTTTGGGGAAAAAATCGATCAGCACAAATCCAATCGAATTTTTCCTATTATTTTAGAATGACCAAAAGAATTTTCTGAAAAATAAATAACTCTGTTCCATTTGATGTTTTTCTATGATTTTGCTTACCAGGATGGCGTTCATGTCTTCTATAATATAAACGCGCATGCAGTACACAGACTATAAATATACATGTACTTTTCTAAAAAAAAAAAATAAAAAATAAAAATTGCATGTCTGACTTGAATTCTTCTACTACATTATTAACTCTCCTTCTCAAGAGAGGCATGTTAATACACGCTGGCTAAGCCTGTTTTTGTACAAGTAGAAAGAAAGCCAATCTGTTTTAGTGACTGTTGTACGGTAGCATCGGTTCTACAGCGTGTAAACATTCACAAGAAGAATGGACTGACATACTCAGCGAGAGTATTTGGCCAGTTGCCAGTTTCCATGCATGATCAGGTCTAACCTATGCCCCTAACAGTCCATTACTGGTGTAGAATTTCTCACAGCATTCTTGCCAAACAATCACGAATTTTGGGGCTGTTGAAAAACCTTCAACGTAGAAAGCCGGTCTCCTTGATTGGGAGACAAATTATACGTGCGAAGGCAAAAAACAAACACATATCGTTAATTGTAAAGTTACACCATGAAAGGGGTATTGTCGTACAGTTTGAGAGAAGGGAGGTCAAAAAATTGCACCAGTGCGATAAACTGTTCTGTAATAAGATACTATGTAGTAATGGAACATCAACTTTATTAATTACACGCACGTCTACGTTCCCTGGATTCACCTTCGAATCAGCCAGATCCAAGATCAATCCTGGGTCAACTCATACCAAAGGCTCGTACAGGCTCGTATTGTAGTTTTAGGTGCCTCGCTTGGCGCTGGGTACTGAGAGGTTAAAGGATTGCACGGCCCGGTGTCAGTATAATGTGACAGGCTGAAGTGTCTTGCCTAATACCTTCGGCATGAAACTATAGTCTAAGTTCAAACACTCTTCGTCGCCATGTTACAGAAAATTTGTTACGTACGACATAAATCCCTGACATACATACATACATTCGAATCTCATCAGCTAGCCATATAAACAGATATCGGAATTGATATTTGGAGAGGATAGATTGAACGATTACCGTCTATTCATCCATTATAAGTTGTTCCAAACTGTATATAAGTGTATATACATGTATTTGATCAAAGCGTCCCCGCTGGCCGATATGTCAAATTGCAGTGGATTGGTTGTTATATAGATACCTCTCTCCAACCACTGACATGCACTTTCCCTTAAACCATCAGCCTAATTACTGTCGTTTTTAGGTATATATATAGGTTTTTAGTATATATATATATATATATATATATAAATTTCCCGCTTTAACACCAACCGTTTAGTGAACTTAAGTGACTAAAGTACTGCCCTTTTTAGATTTCGTCCGTTCTTACGCCGTTTTGTCCTTGTATATTTGTAAAATGGAGGTCATTTCACGTGCTTGTTTGCAACTGTTCTCAAAGTGTCTTTGATTTTGTCATTTGACGTAACATGCACCTTGATTATCAATGTTTACGATTTCTTTAATACTGATTTATTTATTTATTTTATTGATGTTTTATTGATGTATTTATAAGAATATGTCACTTTTACGGCGGCAGCCGGCGGGGGTGGGGTGTGGTGGGGGGAACCCATGACCATCCCCGCGTTGCTGGAAGATCTTCCCATGTACAGCCTGAGAGGATAGCTATGAGCAGTTTACCGTTACATTACCCACAATTATACCGGCCCATTTAACGCCACCTTTAATCCATGTTGTACTCCAGTTCAGGTCGATAAGCTGTTTATCAGACTGAGGTGGTCATATAAATAACTACTGATACTCGATAGTATATCAAACACTGAGTGAAATAATGGGTCCCCGTGAAGTCTCTGGAACTAAGCCGCTTAAGCAATCTTATACAGACAACGAGTATGTAAATCTGTTTTCCCCAACGATAATCATTAGGTAAATTGGAAATGTAGGGGCGTTTCAAGAGTTATTTGTTTCTTTGATTGGTGTTTTACGCCGTACTCAAGAACATTTCACTTATAGGACAGCACCCAGCATTATGGTGAGAGGAAACCATGGGGGGGGGGGGAGAACCCACGACCATCTGCAAGTCGCTGATAGTCCTTCCCATGTATAAGACCGCAGAGGGAGCCAGCATAAGCCGAACTTGGACTCACAGCGACCGTATTATGATATAATCCAAGAATTCAAAATATTATAGACGTAAAGATTCTTTTACACCCCCATTATAAATAGACATAACTCTATGCATGCTAACATAATATGCATGGAGACTTGTCTAACAAAACACGACTGTTTCTAAATGTAGCCACTGACGTTTGTTTTTAAAGTGACTAGTTGAGTAACTATACTAGTTGAGTATAGTTACATCAGAAATTCTTTTGTTTTCATGTATACATGCATACAGTTTATATATGTATATATATATATATATATATATATATATATATATATATATATATATATATATATATATATGTGTGTGTGTGTGTGTGTGTGTGTGTGTGTGTGTGTGTGTGTGTGTGTGTTGATAAAACCACAGGCATATGCTGTCTTGTTTACTCCGGCAGAAATATTTTGTTTACTGTATTGTCCTATATACTGTGACAATCGAACCTAAACTCAGCTGCATTCTTAATTGGGGCACATATTACATATAACAGGTTTAAAATATGTCATCTCTGACTCAAAAATTTGATGGATCCAGTTGATATATTAGTGGGACAACACATACATATACTTCAAAATCAGACGAACCCAGTAATAATTTAACTAGATATACACACATATATGTACAACAAAAACTTCGGGTTGAAATAAAATGACACATTTTCAAAGTTTCAAACTATAAACTTGATTCTCAAAGGGCGCCTTAACATATTAATCATGATACCGTCTAGCTTTCTGCGTGTATACTGGCGGATTAAGGGGTGTTGGTGGCACAGGTCATGGTGTATACGGTGTGAACACCACGCTCCTTCAACGACCACAAATAAGACGCTAAGGTCAGCCATACGGGGGCAAATTACACTGGATCCATGAATAATTTAGGTATTGTTGATTAAAGGTATAAAAATAAAGCTTCGCAATTCATTATTGAAGTGAAAATGGCTGGACACATTGCTGTACCATAGTGATGTTCCTCGTGTACAGTGTCTGCAAATAATTTCTTGGCAACACCCTGTTTAACATGATAGCGCACATTACAAAATCCAGGAAACTCATGACAGATGATCTTCTGTTCATATGGGGTTGGGTTGGGTGTTCTGTCAGGTGGGTGGTGAGGTCGGGCTTGGGGGCTCGCTGGCTCTCCGCGACTGTCCGGCACTCGACCAGTGAGGTCGCGTGGTCGAATCCAGCTCTCGTTGTTTCGGATGAGGTGTTTTTCATGCAGATAACTGGCGAAGTACGGTAGAATACTTAAGGGTAAGGACTCCTGTTTGCTCTAACCATGAATCTAATGTCGTCATCCATCGTAAGTGGAAAATTCTTCAGCATGGCGCTAATCAGTCAATCAAACGGTGTGTCCTCTGTAAATTCTCCAAAAGTAACCACATAGGTAACTCGTAGTCCAGATCTTTTGGAGTAATTAGGTGTTTATATACACAATAGTGCAAATTAGGTTCAAATCAGATCCAGAAAACTTATCAACATTTTCTTTGTTTACGTTGGTTCGGATCGATGTTTAAAGCGCTGTTTCACTAGGACTATCCGGCCGATGGCGTTTTAATAAGGTTGCGTTTTCAGATGATTACACCACTGGCTTGATGGAACTATCAAGCCCTGGATCAAGAAGGTTGTGTGTTCGAGTCCAGCACTCGCTGTTTCGGTTGTGGCTTTCATTCATTAGAAGTGATTTGTCAGGTACCCCCAGCGGTGGTCCCCTCCGATTTGCCCTACCTGTGTATAAAAACATGTGTGACTGCCGTTACATAACTGACAAATTCTTGAGAATGGCGTTAACAGCAATCAATCAGTCTATTTACATGGTAGCCTACGTTCGCTATCATCCAATCCGTGGAGCACCCATCTATTCCTCTACTTGATTTACTTGGACGCACATGTATGCCCGCGCTGCAGAAGACACTACTTGTACATATGGAAAGAATCATGGTTGGAGGAAACCGGACGGTTGTGATTATAGGTGAAAAAAGGTGCATATTCCTGCAGGGATATGGGCAGAGGAATATGGAGGCTAAGGGTTATTGTTGAGGAAGACTTGATAATCCGAATTATTGGTGGAAAAAATGGAGGGTCGCGGTTTGGGCTTTAGGAATTGATTGGTCAGATTTGGGGTTAAGGAAACTGCATGGTCAGGTTTGGGGTTTAGGAAACTAGTTGGCCAGGATTTGGGGTTTAGGAAACTGGTTGGTCAGGGTTTGGGGTTTAGGAAACTGGTTGGTCAGGGTTTGGGGTTTAGGAAACTAGTTGGCCAGGGTACAAGGTTTAGGAAACTGATTGGTCAGGGTTTGGGGTTTAGGAAACTGGAAGGTCAGGATTATGAGTGGAGGAAGCTGAACAGCCAGGGTATGAAAAACTGAATTATCAGGACTGTCAGGAAACTGATCAGAAGAACTGAATCCTCTCCACCTCGATCATATAATTACATGGGTGATGCAAATGTACTAAATTACTGTAAATCTCACATCCCCAGGTTAATGCTAGGGTATGTAGCGCATGTCTACGGGGAGAATTCGGCCTATTACCAGCGTGACAACTCTATTATTGGTCACTGTATATAGTGATTAATTTCCTCGAATATACAATTTCCATTCACAAACAACGACCAGGATTTGAACAGGCAACTTTGTTTGATGGCCAAAACATCAATGAAACACACGAGACCTGGTACCGATGTCAAGTTTGTTGGGTGCAAATGTAAGCCTACGTCAATCAGATTTTGCCACCTTTCAATTTCATTCACAGATTAGATACTAATTAGCCGGCCAACAAGTTATCAAATACAAAACAGCTCCATGCACGTTTTGTGACCAAACTGATGTGCCATCAATTGAGCAGATTTAAAAGAAATGGGATAACCATTCACCAGTCCATATACTTTTAAAAAATACATATAAATCTACATGTGGGTCAGAGAAACAGCTTGAAGACAAAGGGATCTTGCCTGTGATTCATCAACCCACGCTGTGATCTACAGGAGAATTGAACTATTTTTTATATATTCTACTCTCTCCCAAAATAACTCTTTTCTGACACAAACAGGTACGGTAAAAATATAGGTCAGACGTAATATCCCAATGTTTTTAGGTTTTTTTTTTTCTTTTTGTCGTCAATTGCCAATACATGTAACTTGCTTTGTCTCACCTTGAAGACTGTTAACTGTAAGATGGCAATAGCCAGTGGTGTGTGATCGTGGAGGTTCAAGTATTTACTATACCAGTGGTGCTAAGAGTATCGGTTCAAACCTCCATGGTTTCACACAGATATGAGAATGGCCGATCTGCTCTGACATAAGAGCTGGTCATCAGATTCATGTTATATCTGTGTAAAAGAAGCTACTAATGAAATCTGGAGGTGACTACTCTCAAAATAATACACATGTACTCAACCAGAAATTACAAGAGATGAACGTGCGCGTCATGTATAGGTGTCTTTCCTTTCAAGATTGAAGATTTTAAAACTGTTTTATCATATTTTTCTTCTGAACTAGTGAGATATTTACAAACCTTTGCACATAACAGTCAAATCAACAGGAGTCAAGAGGCAGGAACTGGCCACAACTTAAAAGGTAAACTAAGAAGTGATCATATTCCGTACGCTCTGGACTAATGAAACTGATATTTTGTATTTGTCACAGATATGCTTAAAATAATGATCTGAATGATGAGACAAGACATACCAGTATTCTTTAATGTGGAAGAACGAACACTTGAAAAATTATGCACACATGCAAATAATTGAACAATACTTTTATGGAAAAGAAAATTGTGAATTGGAAATTTATATGAATACACGTACATCGCTGCACACAGCACATATGTAAATGTTAATATCAGGTATGTATCAGATGTTCTAAATATATGCATATAACAGAGAACATAAAAATTAAATTTAGAATTATGATTTAAAAATTTCATGTTTCTTTTCACAAAATGACTGAGAATAAACCAAATGATATTTTCGAGCCCAAACAGACAAAAATGAATAAATAAGAGAATATAAAATCATCTGTACTAATATCTGAGAATGAAGATGAGAAAGGATGACTTAATAATTTCAAACTGATATCTTGAGTTTGAAAAAACAGAAACAAGATATGGTGGCGTTGAAACAGGTTTAGTAACTGGTCACATAGTTTAGGAAAGAATTCACACATCAGGTTTTGTGTTACATCTCCAATAATTAACAGACGTGGCTTATAACAAATAAAAGCCGATATAAGTTAACAATACAAGTATAACAAGTTTGTAAATAACTTTGGCTCTATTACATCATAGAATCACAGATTATGAGATCCTGTAGGATTCCGTTGGGAAGTTATCAACATGACGATCCCTTCACGCAACATTTGAGGGGTTTATTTTTCTTCTGGTAACCACTTAAACTGCCCTAAAACTCCCAGATCTACAAAACACATTTTCTGAAAAAATGACCCCAAAGAAACAAACTGTGTACTAGATATGTTATTACTGCGGAACTTTTGTGTCTACGGAGAGTCTACTGTGTTGATCAGTCTAGTTTTGAAAATTAATCTGATGTCGATATAGCTTTACCTTTGATCTGAGTTTAAACAAAAGTTAAAATTATGTCCCAAAGTTTGTGTACCGTTTCTGTGATCAATAAATATTGATCTCATTTGACCACATACAAAAGGTGAAATACTTTTGAGTACAGCGTAAAACACCAATCAAATAAATATTGGTCAACAAGTATTGATGTCATTTAACATAAAATGATTGAAGTTACTGGTATATCACGGTACACTAGTGTTAAATGTCAAAGCTATGTAAGTGTGATAAATTATAATTTCCAATCAACCCAGATGAACATTTAGCTTGGGATAGTCGTCGTCTACCTAACCACTATTTAAGTTTATTTTCGCTAATTTTTTTTTCAAGGTGTCTGAGTGCAGTTTATGCCTATTTAAATCCTCCTCTGTGAATAATACCTTGCCTTCTGACACCTTGTAATGACCCTTTCTCAAGTAGACAACGCAAAAAAAGCATTGAACATCGCAAAGATGACTAAATTATGCAGTGTAACTATCACACCATTCCAGGACCAGGTGAAGAAATTATGACTATAAATACAGTTAATGAAGTAAATAATGCTGGTATATGTTAACAAATTTATATAATGCCACAATAAATTTTACATAGCATTAAATCTTAAAAAATTATGTAGTTTCAGCTTCACTCTTAAATCTTGGCATTCCATGCTCTACAGTGCCAACAGGCAGTTATAAGCAACTTATGAAAATGGCTTCAGATCTCAAACATAACACAGTCATGTGCTAAATCAATTGCACAAGTGTCTATCACAAATCAATGAGCTACAGGTTACATTTTCACAGATCCTGCAGGATAAGCAAAGTCGTACATGTGATTCCAAAGGGTCTGTCACAAGCCAGCGAGTTATCAAATGTATGGACACCAATTCTGCAGAATAAGCAATGTGATATACTCCCATAGGGTCTCTGTCACAACCCAAAGAGCACTAAGCTTATAGATCCTGCAGGATAAGTGAGGTGATATCCTCCCACGGGGTCTGGGTGTGAGAATCTGTGAGATCAGGGTCAAAGTTAGGGTTGGTAGGAAACAGTGTCTGCGTCTGCATATCTGACAGTTCCCTGGCACTTCCCGCAGCTGCAGAGTGCCACATGGTCTGGGTTTCCACTGTACTGGAGCTGTCCTCTAAACACTCCAGGTCAAGGTTAGTCTGAATCTGGATGTCAGAGAATTCCAGGTCTTGGAGAAAGAGGTCGCTGGCTGTTTGAGTCTCCATGTTGTGACAGAAGAGCTCCCCACATCTCATCCACATCAGTCTGGGTCTGGATGGTTGTCCCTGGCCCACTGTCTGCCTGAACCCCCATGTCCAGCAGATTTAGCAGGTCTGTGGCAGATGTTTGGACATCAGAATTTGTGAAGGTTATTCTGGGCTGAACGTCAACTTCAGAGAAATCTGACAGAGCAGCACCTGTACCACAACTTGTCTCGAAGGTGTCAGGTACGGACTCGTCGTCATCACTCGTCTGTCCAGCTAAGACGGGGTTCAGAGTCGACCGACCTGGTAGCCTTGTCTGACTAGCATACCCTAAGGTTTTCCCTGCTCCCTCAAAAGTCTTCAGCTGTGCAGACAAGACAGGGTTCTCCAAAGCTCCCTCAAAGGATCTGACCTGTTCAGCATGGGCAGTGAAGGCAGAGACAAATGTCTGTGTGTGACTGTGCTGTAAGTTAGCCCCCTCTGGCTGTGTCCCTATCTCGTTAGGCTGAGCCAGGTAACTTTGTGGAGTCTGTGTAGAAATGCTGGCTGCTGCGGCATTTAGATTCTCAAAGATGTCTATAGTCTGTGTCTGGTGGTCAGTTAGGTCGTCAAACTCTGCTAAACTACCAGGTATATCCTCATTATGAGGACCGTCAATCAACATGGTGGTGGTTGTGCTGGCTGTGGAAGATAAATGACGTGTACGTACACCTACGTTGTTACCTGCTCCTCTAACGAGACAACTGTTACCTGCATGACTCAACACACCTGTTAACAACCCTTGACTAGATGACCCCACAGATTCACCTGCTGAGAGACTGGCCAGGTAGTTAGAACTGGCCTGAGATCTGTTACTAACTCTGTCACCCTTCCATGACAAACTTTTGTTCCTGTTATTAACTGCGCAGTCCCCACTGGCACACTTCCTATGTCTCTTCCTCTTGGGGGACTTGTGATGTTCACTCAACCGTGACGTCTGACAGCTCTGTGAGTTAACAGCTATACCACCTGCATGGCCTCTGATCTTTGCTCTAGGTGACACCTGTGAGCCTTTAGACTCTTTAGCTAGAGAAATGTGAGCGCTGGCCATAGCCTGTTTGAGAATATAATCCCCTGGGGTCTGTGTTTCTGCCACAGCTATAGATAACTCAGATCTGAGAGGTAAGCTCATTAATGTCTGCATACCTTTAGTAGAACACACAGAATCTCCTGGGCTCATGCCAAATGGAGACTGGCTGTTATTATGCCCTGAGTCTATAAATGAACTACTGATAGGGTTGTATTGCACATTATAGTTATCTTGCTGATTGGGTCGGTTATTTATACCTGACACGTTATTATTAGATAGATCTGAAATTTGTCGACACCCATCTATAGATTGATGGTTCTTTATATAATCCACTGCACATAAATCTGTCATACTTGTGCCTATTTCTCTGTTCCTAGGGCTCACTGAAACCTCAGCATCTCTTCTCCCAGGTGAAATCATAGCCTCTGCATCCTTTGCGTGTCTCACAGCTGCTGCGCAAAAGAGATCAGTGGCTATGCTGGTGCCTTGTTCTGTGAGGCGTCTGTCTGTCTGTGTGTCCACATTCTGTCTGGGTTCCAGGTTCTCCTGGGTGACCAGAAACTGACCATTGGCCATGGTAACAGTCGTGTAAGGCACGGTTTTCTGGAGACTGGGTTTGGGGAGGATGTGTCTAAAGGTGCTTGCCCCTGGGGTGGTGTTACCTGGGACATCACTCTGAGTAGGCAGCATGTTGATGAAGATAATACTTGGTGTTGCTTTGGTCCTGTCTTGATCCACTGACAGATTCTTCTTTGCTTTCCCCTCCCTGAAACAAAAAGGAATGAATGAATAAGCATGACTTGATGGCACATCACCACCGACTCGCATGTGCTGCTGTCTGAGAGTGGATTTAAAGGGCGACTTCTTTGCAGAAAGAACTGACTGGATTTTTCAATTCAGTGATTAAACGTTGAGAAAGGTAAATATCAGAAATTATTGAAAATAGACCTCAGCGTTCAATTTAATTGAATTAATACATTCATTGCACATGGGTTTTGAGATTTAGCATATGAAGATTGTGTATATGTAGTACCCTATTCTACACACCTTTCCTTAATCTTCTTTTTGCTAACACATTCCTCAGGTGGGTCATGGTTCTTCCGCCTGCAGTGTGTCAGCATGGCCTCCACAGTGGAATAGGGACATTGACAGGTATTGCACTGCAGTAAGAAGCCACAGGTTTCCTCATGGCGGCGTTTGTCTCTCTCCAGACCAAACCCACGCCCACATTTCTCACACCTGAACTTCTTCTCGGCATGGAGCTTGCCATAGTGCTGTTTAAACAGTAAAGTTTTCCATTAACAAAAAAAGAAAAGATTCCAAGAGTGACGAGAACATACCAAACAAATATGTTTTTCAATGAAGGTATTTATTTCATCAGCCAACTTTCCATAATGTAATGTAAACAATAACATTCCACACTCGGAATTGAAAACCATATTCATTCTACCAGCTCTGACACAAAGGGACTTTTCAAACAATGTCAACACATAAAATATCTTTATGGACACTGATTTTGCAAGATAATATTCTACAGTCAGCATAAAATGCCCACTTATTCATGGGATAATACCAATAAATGACAGGTACTTATGAAAGTAAGTAAAATTATGTACCTCAAAAACATCAGTGTGTTTATTTTCTTGGCATTTAAAATGTATTAATCTTGATAGAATTAAATAAAAGGAGTCTAATGTACACACATCTGGATTGGTAGATGTAGCTATTTTTTTATCCTTATTATTCAAATGTCTACCTCTGATAAAACGTCTTACACAGAGCTCAGATTTGAAGTTACATTTGATCTAGAATTGATTGATTGACTTATTGGTGTTTAAGGCCACACTCAAGAATTTTCACTTTGTATGAAAGTACTCAGCTTTTATACCATCAACCTAGGTGTGCCTGGGACATTAATCCTGGAAGTACATGCAACTCTGCAATGATGGTAATTATCATGATGATAACAGTATTAACGTACCTGTTTGAGCAGCTTCATGGATGTGAAGTAGGAGTTGGCCTGCCCATTGTACTTGTGTTTAGGACAGGATTTCACAGGGCAGTGGTATAGGTATGTTGTCTTGTCCACTCTCTTCAACTTCAACCCCAGGGCACGGTCTTCCTCATTCTGCACAAGCATACAATTTGGTAACTTGATTTACCTGACCAATCACAAATGTGTTCTTAACATGAAACACTTGTTTCTGATTACCTGGATTTTAAATATGTAATATGATGGAAAGAAATAATAAATATCACATAAAATATTCAAAGCCTATAAAAATTTATTTGCCCCATGTAGTTACTATTAAGTAAAGGAAAGTAAATTAACAATCTGGAAAGAAAACAACTTGTATATGTCTATTTCTTTGTTGTTTGTTTGTTCCCTAATTCATTCATTTGATTGTTTTACGCCATACTCAAGAATATTTCACTCATACGACAGCGGCCATCATTATGGTGGGAGGAAACCGAGCAGAGTCCAGGGGAAACTAGTTCCTTAACTTTAGATACTAGGTAGCAGTTATGCAAACCAACAAGACCTACTTTTTCTAATCTGTCTTACACATAGAAAACAACAGGGACTACACCCTCTTAATAATGGCTGATATTTTGAAGTCAAAGAAATACACCATACTTAGAAAATTTATTTTCATTAGATCATTTGATGTGAATGAAGTACACCACAGACACTTAATCTTACATTACAACTTCCTCTTTTTAAGGTCTTAGGTGTGAACTAACCCAGAATATGACCCTGGATCTACTGTCCCTGAAGCGGACGCTCTACCAACTGTGCTATCAGGGCCAGTCACATGTATATAGATGTTAGTGCTGTATCAATTCATGCAGTACACAAGATAATAGAAGATCTCTATCAACAGTGCCTATAACCACTGTGTGAGCACTGCTGACAATAATGCCTACCTGGTAATGTTTGTGCGTCTTGACCAGATGCATTCTGAGAGCTCCATAGTTAGACAGGGTTTTGTCACAGCCCTCCACAGTACAGGGGAATTTACTCCTCACATCCAGCAAAATGGCTTCTTCAGGGACTATGTGGATCACATTATTGTTCATTGTGGTAAACTGACAATACCCTCTAAGATCAGGTGTTCCTCAGCTTGGCGATTCTTAGTATTCATATAAACTTCATACTGTTTACACCTTAAGATCTAACAAATTCTGTAACATAACAAGAAAACAAATTTAATCTTTAGAATAACATCATGCATGAATACAAATGAACAAAATATCTCAAATCTTGGTCAATTGTTTGTGGTTCAATGTCACTTTCTACAATATATTGGTCATATCACAATTATGTCTCCTTATAAAACAAACAAAGAGAGCATCAACAATAGACAAATATCTTGTCCAAGACAGTTGGCTGGGTATCACCCTGTACTTTGTGTGATTGAAAGGCAAGCACTCAACCCCAGATAGCTCCTCAACAATGGTGAAACCATCTCTTTAATGAATAACTTCATTTACTGAGCTCTGCAACATGTCATCCATCCAGATAGCCTCAGTATGCTGTTTAAATCAATCTATCAGTGGAACTGATAACATAACTGCTGAATGTTCTGAATTCCATAGTGATTTGTAGCCTCTATAGCTTAGCCAATCATGTTGTGTTTCTTATTTCCAGATGCATGGCACTCAGACATGCCAAGCCAAAATGTAAAGCACCACATTAGTATCAGTATGGCAGTTCTAGACAGTTTTCAGACTGTCCAAGATTGCTCTAATGTTAGGTTTTGCAAAATTTTGTTCAGTCAAGGATACTGCTGGCACTTAATTTGCCTGACTGAGGCAGAAGCAAGCAGAAAACGAGGTGAAAGATAACAGATATAGGGAAATGATCATCATGAAGTCACTGGGCGATATTCTGAGAACTATGTCTGATAATAACCAGAAATTATAGAATGTTAGACAACAGAACAATCTGCACAGCATCTGTAAATTGTGAACCTTATTGATCTACGAGGCCAAAGGTGAGAAGGAAAGTTTTCTACTAACTCCCATGTTATTCAGACATTATTTTCAATGCCGTACCTGCATGTTTGCTTCGAGTAAAGAGTGTTAGCCTGAGTAAAATGCCACATGCGCGGATGTGCATGGTGTGTCAATCTGTTTGTTCTTGACCTGCTTATCAGACTCAATGTGAAAAGCAGATTCTTCAATGAACTGATGCCAAACCCTCCGTGACATACACACTAAACCCAGACTTCGTCCATTTAGATGGATCATATCGGTAAAACTGTCACCATGAATGTCAGAATATTAAAGTAGCATGCAGCCACTAAGTCCATCTAAATGGAGTAGTAGTACTGGTAGTAGGGCTACCCGAAAATCTGGAGTTCAGATTTACACTTCTCGGATTGCAAGCAACTACTTACAATGCTACATGTAGACCAAGTAGAAGGTCTGCTTTCCGTGTCAGCCTAATTTAAAGACAGGGCTCTGAAAAACACGCATTTGAAGCAATTTGTAGACAGCAGCTAAGTTGACGTCAATAACGACCGCACGAACGGCCTCGGCCTAAGTGATCGTGTGGTGGTTTGAGAACTGGTCTAAGCATTCCAGCCAAACGGCAATGAGTGCAAGAAGTTGACAGCCCGCTGTCTTGAGACGTGTGTTTCGGGCTATTCCTGAAAATAACATACACGTAAATTCTATGAAACATTCTTCTACAAAAACTGCATAAACAAACCCTGAAGATTCTCAACTCATCGGCCATCTCGTTCAGTAAACATGACATTTGAAGCATTCGATCATTCAGATCCATTGACAACTGAAAACCCGGAAGTTCGCGTACCGCAGTAACATAAGGTGTTCCGCACTTAATAAAAATTTAACCTTAGTGATGTAAACAACATATTTCCAACAACAATTAAACCCTGTAAGAATATTGTGGTAGTTTTAACATGATTTGAAAAAAAAAAATCCAAAACATTAAAACAATATGGCAGCGCCCTACACGCACGTGTCAAAATTGGGGAAATTAGTTTGTGAAGGCTCTTCTTTTAGTAATGAGAAAAGTCGACACCGAAAAGTGATAGAAGAACATTATTTTAACTATGCGGTTAGTTAGGGCTCATTGTCGGGTTTTGATTTTCTTTCTCCTATTAGCAGATTCTGTTTTTTTTGGTGTGTGTGTTTATATCACTCTCTTGACAACAACAACAAAGTGTTACCCACACTCTGTTTGCCTGGTATTTACTGCATTGGGGAGATTTTACGCTGAGGTTGCTGTCCCCTGGTGGGGTAACATCAGTTCATTGAGGAACCAGCTATCGAGAATGAACATCTGAGCAGGGGCTTATTGACTAACAAGAGCATCAAACTAGTCTTTACTACTGCCCTACACTGTAACCACATACGTTTTGAAATCCTAATGCACCCAGGAATGAGACAGAGAGCCCCTTTGACTTCAGACCCTCAGATTGAGTCCATTTAAGGCTCTTCTGATGTCAGATATCAGCAAGTGGAATTTAGGCTCAAAATAATTATCAAACAGTGAATGTTTACAACATATATAAAACCACTCGCAATTAAGATTAATCTAATTATGTTCAAGACAGTGGCATGGACTAAAACATACATATCTCTTTGTATTAGTAAAGAAATGTAACCACCACAGACCTTAAACTTTGGGTCATTAATTTGACATGGTTTTTGTCGGAAATGTCCAAAAGTGTGGATAGGGTGCCCTGCAGGGTTGCACAAGGCTTGTTTTGTGTCATAGTCTGCATTTTTATGCATGCATCATTTAGTTTAACACAGTTGGTAGAGCGTCCGCTTTGGGACCGGTAGATCCAGGATCAATCCTTGATTGAGTCACACCTAAGACTTTAAAAAAGGAAGTTGTAACTTCCTCGCTTGGCATTCAGCATAAAGGGGATAGTGCAACGACTGGTTGACCCGTATCAGTATAATGGCTCGGGTGGTGCGGCTCACTTGCCTTCGGTAAGTCATCTCAGTGAAGCAGCACTAGATAAAAGAGCGGTGGAAATCCATCCTGCTACAAGGAGGCACATTACACGTACATGCACCCTAAGGATTCCTTCGTCGTCATATGACTGAAAAATTGAGTACGACGTTAAACCCCAAGCACTCACTCACTCATTTAGTTTAAAATTAGAAAGCTCTGAACATTCTTGTCCATACCATTGTCATACAAGATAATGACATGTATTGAAAAAGGATTTAATTCATGTATAGTCTTGATATGGTCTGTATATTCTGTGTGTTCAGCGGAGTATTTTGATGGGTTGGTTGTTGTGCTGTATAAAAGAAAAACAAAGCTACAGTCAAATACAGATACGCATATTTTTTGACAAATGCCACATGAGGATACCCTAAAAAATCTGATGCAGTTGCCTTAGCAGTGTGAATACATATACTAGACAGAAATTACCAGTTGCTTTCATCTGTCTATGTAGATTTGTAATTACCAAGGCCGCATATGGTCTGCGATTAATTCTTGGGAATGTTAATATTTGTGACCCATTGTAGAGCTGTCATCCTCAACAGACACATTAAACAAGGATGGGTAACTGCATCAGGTTTTTAAATGCAGCACGCTCTGATGTTTATGCCTGAACAACAAAGCTGAACTTTTTTGTCCAGCAGTGGTAATAAAAAAAAAGTTCTGCTGTGTCATGCGACTTACCAAAATATGAGGCCACTTTTGTTGACATATAATTATCGTTCACCATTTTTGAATGCCAGAGAAGACCATGTGGCTTCCCTTTCCTTCGGCAATTTCATAGGTTTACAAATGCTCACAGCTCCCCATGCAGTTTTCCCCATTGTAAGCCTACTCTGAATCTGTTTTTGTGACACCCATTTTATAGCACATGTAATATCAAAAGGAACCTAACATTTCCGACATGTCACATCTTTTACCTTCACCTGTAAAAGAGTTCAATCTCGAAACTCCCCTATTTTGTCATAAGGGCTTTGATGGCTACGATGGTTAAAGTGCTGGCTTGCTGTAACTATCAGGCTTCTGATCAGTGAGGTTACGTGTTTGAATCCTGCTCCCTCTATTTTGCCTGTGGATTTTGATCAAGAGGTTTGTCGGCTACCTGGCGTAGATCGGTGGTTTACCCTGGGCACTCTGGTTTCATGAAACATTGTTATTAATGAATGCTGATTAAATAGCTCCAAGTGAGGACAACAGTCTAAACAAGCATGTGCTAACGTATGGGCCCCAAAGGTCAAACCAGTCTAGCAGTGGCAGTAATGTGAACATAGGGAGTGACACATTTGCTGTAAGGAGTATGCTTTGCAAGATGTGGAAAGGAGTTTTACAAGTGTTTAGTATGTAATATAACTATGTGTAGGTCAGCCTGGTACTGCCTGGGTGTGATCGTGTGCCTG
The DNA here is from genome assembly GCF_032854445.1 of Liolophura sinensis. Taxonomy (NCBI): domain Eukaryota; kingdom Metazoa; phylum Mollusca; class Polyplacophora; order Chitonida; family Chitonidae; genus Liolophura; species Liolophura sinensis. Next base: position 16,936,820 of record NC_088303.1, on the reverse strand, counting down.
CCGTCATACTGAGTCATCTGTGTGCAGAGAAAGCTTACTTTATCCCAGATCTGCCAGTCACCATGCTCATTGATAAGGAGTTCATTGAAGCATTTGTTAAAAAAGGTAGATTGAGTTAAATTGTATATATACTTCATTCCCTTGTCTCCATTGTGTTTGAGGCCTTGATGGCTATAGTCATTTGAGAGTAAGAGACTACTCGTAAGGCTGTACAGGTTAGTAACAAGTTGACTGTAAAGGGTGAAGACTTCAGAGACACTAATTTACTTCCTTAAGTGAGATTTGTGACTGTAGAATAATATTGTTGTGTTAAAAAGTCAAAAAGAGCATATATGGTATACTTTATTGATGCATATATACATGTACATTTGGTCTAATGTTGTCTTTTATTTGAGCCAGAAGGTACTCTGACACTGCAAACGTAGCTAGATATAGAAATTCCTACGTTACAGACAATGCAACTCTACATTTCTGCCATGCCTGAAGACTTGTTTAACATTTCCTGGATCTAGATCTTGCTCCACCAAACTTTAACAGAGTGGTCCATAGACAAAGGTCAGACTGTGCACAAAATTTCTTCCATATCCCTGAGGACCTTTTTCCACTGATCACTGATTTACAGACACAGAGACAAATAAAGGCAGGGAAAATATACCCTCATTTGGCAGAGATTTTAATTAATATTTTATATTTCTGTTTGCAGGCGATGTGTTTGTGATATCTCACGGAACACGAATAGACTCTGAAGATTGTGTTGCCCTTCTACCGTCAGGTATTAAACAGGCGGTAATAGTCTTTACTTTATAACAACGGGCTAAATTGTCTTCACGTTCTAAAAACATTTCTCAAATAATTTTGTTGTTAAAACTTGTTTCATGTTGTGCATGCAAGAAAAATTTGTGAACTATTGCATTCAATTTCAAGTTGTCTTGTATTGCATCTATTCTTGTGAAACACTTCCTCGGTATCCAGATCTATTGCATGACAAAGGTCATTTCAGAGACTTGTATTTTTAATTCCTTAGATGATATTATACATATCTTTTGAGCTAGCAGAGCAGTGTAAGAATTAGGCAAGTTAATGCTCTCGCCTATCACTCCAAGTTATCTCCCTTGGTCCCACTGGATTATGCCCCATTAGTCTGTCCCTTACTACCAAATGACTTGTGTTTTTCTATTACTTTAGGTCATCTTCTTCTACACTTGACTAAGGATACATATGAACAGCTAGGCTTAGAAGGGAAGCCTTCTATATATGGAGGGAAAAGGCCAGGAAAATATGGTAAAATCTTAATACTAGAAGCGGCAATCTGTTGCTAATGTATTCTGGATATTTTTTTATCATGATAAGCAGCCCATGAACATGTAGAATTGGGTATCCCTGTACAATGATGCTTACCCTGAAGTACATGTAGTTGAAGACATTTCAGCATTTGTACATTATAACTGTCAATAGTATGGTTAAAATTTTTTTGAAATTTGTCTTTGTGCAGTTGTTGAAATAGACTTGACACAGCCATATTTCACACCTTTGAAGAAGAATTACCAGAGGGTCAAAAGGTGCCTAGAAGAAAATTTTCCACTGTGCTTCAGCTTTTTGGTAATGTGGATCCCAAAAGGTAGGCAGTAGTGAAGGCAACAATTACTCGATTTTGTGATTCAAAAACTTATTTTGGGGTGGTTAGTGTGCTAGTGCGGCACGATGACCCTGGATCCTCTTACAAAGGTGGTCACTATGAGTTCAAGTCCAGCCTATGCTGACTTCCTCTCTAACTGTACATGGAAAGATCTGGCAGCAACCTGCAGATGGTCATGGGTTTCCCTCAGACTTTGTCCAGTTTCCACATAACGCTGGCCGCCGTTGTATAAGTGAAATATTCTTGAGTACGGTGGAAAACACCAATCAAATAAATAAATAAATAAATCAAAAAACTGATTTAATGTAGAGTGTGGTATTCATACATGCTGTTTCCTGTTATGTCATTCCAGGTAACATTTCTTCAGTGAGTGTTGAATCTGCAACATATTCAGCATATTTCTCCAAAGATTTCCTTGAAACTTCTGATACAGCAGCTAAAACTACTTAAAAACCATATCTAACAGTATTTACAAGGCATGACACTAAGTTATTTGACTTTGGGCTTTGTAGTCGAATACTCTTCAATTTTAGACTCAAGTGTCTGTTCCAGTTCCATAGCTGTGTACTTCGAGAAGAAAGGCTTTGACTATAAACAGCTGAATCTGAAACAGACATGGAAGACTCATAAAAACATTGAAGTGCCTGTGATTGACAGCTGTCAGACAGAGACCCAGGAAGAATGTTGCGGTGTGACAGACCTGTATGAGTGGCTAGGTTATATCAGCTGTAACTGTAACATGTAAGTTTTATATGTTTAATCACCTTTGAAGGAAAAGACCTTCAAAAATGGATGACCAGCTCGGATAGCACAGTTGGTAGAGCGTCTGCTTAGGGACCGGTAGATCCAGGATCAGTCCTTGATCGAGTCACACCTAAGACTTTGAAAAAGGAAGTTGTAACTTCCTCGCTTGGCGTTCAGCATGAAGGGGATAGTGCAACGACTGGTTGACCCGTATCAGTATAATGGCTTGATCAGGGCGGCTTACTTGCCTTTGGTAAGTCATCTCAGTGAAGCAGCACTAGATAAAAGAGCGGTGGAAATCCGTCCTGCAACAAGGAGGCACATTACACGTACATGCTCCCTAATGATTCCTTCGTCGTCATATGACTGAAAAATTGTTGAGCACGACGTTAAACCCCAAGCACTCAGTCACTCACTCACTCAGAAATGGAAGTGGAGATCACTAAACAGACCACTAAAAACTATGCACAAATATAGTTTCATTTATTTGTTTAGATTTTTGTAAAAAGGGCCAAAGCACTCAAACATTTGAATTCTAAGGTGGGCTTTATGGACCATACTATCATAGGTTAGGAGCTCTGATGTCACAGGGAGTTTACCCCACTCTACTCATGATGCTGAGTAGTGAGCTCTGTTTACCTAAGAGTAAAAGTTTGCTGAAATAATGTTTCCAAAAATTCATTCCATCTGGTGCACATCAGGAAGTTCCTAGATACCATCAGTAACGCTCATAAAGCCCACCATAGTATTCAGTTATTTGAATGCCTTTCAACATTTTTAAAAAAGTATTTTTACACATAGTTTTCAGTTCTGTGTATGCTGAATCTTACTTCATATTTTCAAATGTTTGTGTATTAACCAGGGTGCTTTGCTGGCACACTGTAACTATCAGGCCCAGTGAGGTTGTGGGTTGAGTTCTAGCTCTCACTAGTTAGACTGTGACTTTGAGACAAGAGATGTTTCAGGTACCTGGTAAGGATGGTTGTTTACTCCAGGCACTTCTGTTATCTCCACCCAGACATTCGTCACATAAATGAAAATGTTTTGAGCACAGCAGTAAACACCAATCAAATAATTAAATAAACAAATGAATGAGGATGTACCGGAGAGGACCTAACCTCATCTGGGTTATTTAATCAGCAGGCATTACTTCTCTTGTTAACCAGACCAGGTGGTTCATAACAGTACCTCTTCTCACCTGTGATATGTAAGAACCAGGTGTTGCTTCTCTGCTTAACCAGACCAGGTGGTTCAGAAGAGTACCTGTTCTCACCTGTGATATGTAAGAACCAGGTGTTGCTTCTCTGCTTAACCAGACCAGGTGGTTCAGAAGAGTACCTGTCCTCACCTGTGATATGTAAGAACCAGGTGTTGCTTCTCTGTTTGCCAGACCAGATGGGTCAGAGGAGTACCTGTTCTCACCTGTGATTTGTGATAACCAGACGTTGCTTCTCTTTTTACCAGACCAGGTGGATCAGAGGAGTACCTGTCATCTTATGTCTGCCCTGCCCCAGCCTCTACCCATGCACAATGCGTATGTTACAGGATAGAGGGCATGCTGTCTACTACCACCATTCTAACAGTTTTACAGGGCATAAGGTCAGTATTAAAGAACTACTTTTAAATCTCTTGGGGGACCTCCTAATGGTTAGCGTGCTAGAATAATCTCATCAACGCTGTTGCTGTGTGTTCAAGTTCAGCTTATCCTGGCTTCCTGTCCGGCCATAGTTGGGAAGGCCTGGCAACAACCTTGGCATGGTTTTGAGCTTGCCCTGGGCTCTGCTTGGTTTCCTTCCATCAATATTGTGGCAGTTGCCATATAAGTGAAATATTTTAGTGTAAAACACCAATCAAATAAAGCATCAATCATTCCTTTATCAACCTCTGATGAATTACGTATGCCAGGTAAACTAATGAACAAAAAGGTAATTTAGTAGTTTGTATTGAGACCTGGGACCAGATTCTCGAAGTGCACTGCAACCTGTTTGATATCTGGTTGTGTTGTGCACACAGTTGGCTGTTGATATCAGGTGGTGTTATGCACACACTTGGCTGTTGATATCAGGTAGTGTTATGCACACACCTGGCTGTTGATATCAGGTAGTGTTATGCACACAGTTGGCTGTTGATATCAGGTAGTGTTATGCACACAGTTGGCTGTTGATATCAGGTAGTGTTATGTACACAACTGGCTGTTGATATCCATTAGTGAGCCTGTTTGCCATGTTATTTAGAGTGTTTAGAGTATGGTTGACACTGCTACCAGTTTGACATCTCTTCAGAATATTACACATGCATACCTGTTTGGTATCTGTTATTCCATTACACACATACAATCACACACACGCATAATTCCCTGTGTGACATATGTTAGTGTTATTGGAACCGTTACCTGTATGACCTGTGATCTGTTTTGAGTACTGTACTCACCAATATACAACTGACTTCTTTTTTGTTGGAAGTAATGTGATTACCTTCAAATTTACCATTACCATGTATTTAATTTCCTAACTTAGCTTTTGGGTGCATGTTTAAAACGTACATGCTTTCTTCTCCAGGGAACACATCAAGTCCTGTTCAGTCCCATGGGCAGCTCTAACAGCTCATGGTTTTGCAGACAGCCCTGTTTCTTGGCAGAGAAGAGAACATGGATTCCAGGCCTCAGGTGAAAATTTGTTCACCTTTGTGGTATTCCAGAACGATGACTACTGGTTGTTCTCAGCTGTAGATGCTGCGGATATTTGCCCGTGAACTTTTCAAACAGATACCTGACACTGGGGAAATTCATGGTTTTTTCAACAGTGTATGCATTACACAGAGGTTACCAAAAGACCTGAAAATGGTTCCAGGGTGTTGATGAAAAATCAGAAAGTGAAACTGAAAAAAGGAGGCAGCAGAGCTGAGCATAATATTATTGCTTCACAATCTGAATGCATGGTCAGCTTTGACTTTTTGTACATCCTGGATACTATGGACCCCTGACAGCTGGTGATAGGAATATGTTCACGAAAAACAGACTGTTGTTTTTATGGACATCAACTCCATACATTAATCTGTCCAACTACATTTTATTTAGTGTTCTAATCTGACCATTTGATTAGCGCTTGAACTGCTGCTGATTGTTGTTGTTAGCCATGAAGCAGTATATGAATGTGGATATCTGCTTGGATTAGGTACATAAAGTTTGTATTGTTCTGTATACAAACACTGGTAATGTGTATCAAGATTAATGTAAGCATGCTACATTTTACATCCATGTTAAGTGTAAACTAGGTGTACAGAGGAAAACTGTCTTCATGCCTATGATTAATAGCCATAATGAAATCAAACAACCAAAGTTTTGTGTGGTTTTACTTGATACCGTTTTTTTTAGCTCTGAAATCGGTTGGCCATGTTCCCAGCTCAGCTTCCACACCAACCACTCTGAATCATTAATATATTCACTAAACTGGAACTCGGTCCAGAAATCGTAAAGTAATTCTGAAATCACGTCACCTTATTGTGTGGGAATAATAAAGAGTGAGTGAGAGAGTGCTTGAGGTCTAACATCTTACAATTTTTCAGTCATAGGAGGACGAAGGAATCCTTAGAGTGCATGTAACGTGCCTCTTTGTTGCAGGACGGATTTCCATCGCTCTTTTATCTAGTACTGCTTCACTGAGACGCCTTACCGGAGACAAGTAAGCCGCCCCGCCTGAGCCAATATACTGATACGGGTCAACCAGTCGTTGCACTATCCCCTTCAAGCTGAACGTCAAGAGAGGAAGTTACAACTTCCTCTTTTAAGGTCTTAGGTGTGACTCGACCCAGGATTGAACCGAGATCTACCGCTCACAGAATAATAAAGAACACACAAATGTAACCACACATACTCGGATATCATTTTCCATTTTTGAATCCTATGATGCCTTTGCAACGGTGGACTTCCCAAAATTAAGATCATCTTCGTTGTTCACAATAGTTGCTTAAAGTTCCTTCTGTTTATTATTAAAACAAAAATCAAAGTTCAGACTCCCCCACAATATATTGCCCTTTTAGTCAACTACATCTTCTTAGTTTCAATCCAATTTTCTCTGGACAATGCTGATTGTGGTCATCTTAAATTGACAATGGTGGTTAACAGTTTAGCTTGCTGTTGACGTGCCAGGTACGTTTGTGTCGACTGTTTCATTGTGGTTGTTGTTATTCATGAACAAGTAGGTGATATGAAGTCAGAACAAGTTTATAATGGATGTTACTACTCTTACTGTAGCCACCACATTCAATCTCATTGAGGTCGTCTGTAACTAGGTGATATGAAGTCAGAACAAGTGGATATGAGTGTTACTACTCTTACTGTAGCCACCACATTCAATCTCATTGAGGTCATCTGTAACTAGGTGAAATGAAGTCAGAACAAGTGGATAATGGATGTTACTACTCTTACTGTAACCACCACATTCAATCTCATTGAGGTCATCTGTAACTAGGTGATATGAAGTCAGAACAAGTGGATAATGGATGTTACTACTCTTACTGTAACCACCACATTCAGTCTCATTGAGGTCATCTGTAACTAGGTGATACCAAGCCAGAACAAGTGGGTATGAGTGTTTTTACTCTTACTGTAGCCACCACATGCAATCTCATTGAGGTCATCTGTAACTAGGTGATACCAAGTCAGAACAAGTGGATAAAAGTGTTTCTACTCTTACTGTAGCTACCACATTCAATCTCATAGAGGTCATCTGTAACTAGGTGATATGAAGTCAGAACAAGTGGATAAGAGTGTTACTACTCTTACTGTAGCCACCACATTCAATCTCATTGAGGTCATCTGTAACTAGGTAATATGAAGTGAGAACAAGTGGATATGAGCGTTACTACTCTTACTGTAGCCACCACATGCAATCTCATTGAGGTCATCTGTAGAGCCACTATCTCTGTATTGGAGACTGTCAAATTCTCATATCTGCTGTGGATTTAAGCATGTCCATTTCTATTTATTCTCTAAGGCTTGTCAACAACTATATGTGCATCTGGAGTTCAGGGAAATACTCAGCTAACCCACTGTTGGTGAAAAAAGGATTTTGATTGATACAAAGGTTTGACCTCTCAAACCAAACAGGTGTCAACGAAAGGACTGAAGGTAGAAATTTCGTCACCTCTAGTTAAGACTAAGCGATAAGTCAGTATAGGGAGATGTTACTAGATCTGAGATTGCCATCACACGTGAGTTCAAACTCTCAGTAGTTTGCCAGAAAGAAGTCATAGGTTTACCATCTTCTCCATGTCAAGCCTGGAAATATTTCAATTACCATCTTCTCTACATAGAGCCGGTTAGAGTGGATACTCCAATTACCATTTTCTCCACGTAAAGCTTGGAAGAGTGGATATTTCAATTACCATCTTCACTACATGAAGTCGGTTAGAGTGGACATTCCGGTTACCATCTTCTCCACGTAAAGCCTGGAAAAGTGGATATTTCAATTACCATCTTCTCCACCTAAAGCTTAGTAGAGTGGACATTCACTTTACCAGGAAGGCCAGGATTGAATCTGTATCTTGTGTGCCAGCATTTGATAGTTGGGCACCTGACCGCTGATCTGTATTGACATAAAGCATTTCAGCGCACACTCTAATAATCTGATGAGCAAATATATACCAAAGGAAATAGTGTAATATTAATAGTCCAAAAGTTAATCAAAGAAAAATAAGGCAAACTTGAGATGTAGGCAACAAATTTTCTTTTACTTATAAACTGCAAACAGCACCATAACAAATAGGCCGATGTACACAAAAACTCTGGATAGTATGGATGAATGCATGTGTGACAGTACATGTAACTGCATCTTTAAAACTTGTCAACCAATGTCAACATGGATGATACATGAGTAAAATATGAGTGATGACATAAAAATCCTGTCTTACATATCTTTGAAGTTAAATATACATGTGTTTCAGAAGTGGCTGAACTTTTCCACCAAATTAATATTTAAAAGTTTTTAAAATTATTTACTGTTACTTAAAATGGCCTTATCTTTCAATTTAAAATACCATACTGTTTTTCAAGTTAAAAATTCAAAATACAGAAAAAAAGATAAGATCTGATAAAAAAGACATTTTGTCCAAACTAAAAACTCACACTACTGACATGATTTCACTTCATTGGACATTTTGTTTTCACAGAACCATAACCTATAGGACAGTAAGCAAGTTAACAGCACATTTCATTCTTTTTCTACTAAAACAAACTGTCAAAAAATTCATGTACACGTAAAAATCGAAACATCTAAACGGCCTGTCCACTGAATGCTGAACAGCGAACTGCTCAATATCTGATTCTTAAAATATGTGCAGCAAAGGTTAAAATGCTGATGGCTAAAAGTATACAACTGGAAATGTGTTTCCTGTATAAACAAATCAGAATAACAATAAATAGAGACTTTGTCCTGTGGTCAAGCACAGTGACTATGGCGGGGCTGGGCTGCGTTGGGGACGGGGATGTCTTGCCTTATCCCCTAAGATAAAGTAATTCTTGGCTCGTGATGGGACACAAGTCAAATGTTTGGGGAGAGGCACAGAAGCCAGTCCCCTGTCCCCAAGGTTCCTCAACCCCTCCAGGACACTCTTGCCTTCAAACTTCACATGGCAACGAAACACTTCTGGTCCATCCTTTCTATTGTATGCCCGCTCCAGCACAGGGAAAAATCTCTCAAGTCTTGAAACGTTCCCTGATCTAGACTGTTCACGTGTAAGTCCAAACCCTCGAAACTGAGTCTCCAGCTGAAACGAGCACAAAATACAGACATAGTACTTGTATCTGAGTTATGCGGTAATGTGAAGAAATGGATTCTGAAAACATGTTAACAACCGCAGTTACAATAGCAAAGAACAGCAAAATGTACAAAAAAAAAAGAACAATCGTGGAAAACTCCCAATTAATCCAAAATGATTAGAAATTTTGTCACTCAGATCTGAACATTCTGCCATCTATCAGCCAATTGTAACGATCAATGCCAAAACAAAAAACTGAAGTGAAGGTTAACGTTTTGACATGGAATAATATAGTACCTAAGCAAAATCTTGTGTACGTCATACGGATGTTCTTTTTACATCAGCATCAATTTCACACTTTGCTAGGTTAACATAGATACCTTGAATTCAATCTTTTCCAATGTAGGCTGGACATATGGACCAAATGTATTCTCTAACACACCCATTCTTCTCTGTCTCTTTGGATCATCCTCTCGTGTGACACCTTCACCTAATTCCTCATCTTTTTCTGTTAACAGAAACAAATGAGAGAGCCTTGATGTCTTGAATGATAAAAACATTTTGTATAACACTCATATGTGTAGTATGATTTAATTGTAATGTTTAACAGTTCACTTCAAGCTGTTTACAGTCCCTTTAACAAAGCAGAAGGCAGCCATCATCAGATTATGTTAGTGCTTTTATTATCCCATGTTATTCAGAGTGATAACTGGGAAAGATTTCTGTCTAGGATACCAAGTCTCCTGCTTGGTAGAGTGTCCAAGGTTATGATTCGATCTATTTATTTATTTATTTATTTATTTCATTGGTGTTTTATGCTGTGCCCAAGAATATTTCACTTATATGACGACGGCCAGCAAAATGGTAGGAGGAAACCAGGTAGAGACCAGAGGGAAACCACGACCATCGGCAGGTTGCTGCGAGACCTGCAGCATGAGCTGGACTTGAACTCACAGCGACCGCACTGGTGAGAGGTTCCTCCGCCATTATGCTGCGCTAGCATGCTAACCAAACTGAGCCACAGAGGCCGCGGTTGTGATTTGAGCAATACTGTCTAAGTGCACAGGTCAGTTTGTCAGTGTACATATTTCTGGCACAAATGTCACTTAAGAGACAGTACAGCCTTATATTGTGCATACAAATCATTCACTAGTAATGCCTTGGCATTTGGTAGTAATGCATGTTATTACCTTTTCTTTTCTGTCTTCTGCTGCTGGTCAGTGGATTAGTGTGGTCTCCAGGTAAGTTTTTCCCACCCTGGAATAAATATAAAGGACTTGAGATACTAAAAACCATAAAATCCCATTAACTGCGAAGATTTACGATACTCAAAATGTTTCATTTATACAACTGCAGTCTGCTTTATGGATACGGGAAAACGGAGTTGCAGGTAAAACCACCAACATTTGGGAGTCAAATTAAAAAGCAAAAATTGTATATAGATGATCTATAATGGTGGATAGATATGGAATAGTAAGAAAGGCAAAGCAATGATGACCTGAAACATTAAATTTATTTATCTAGTTTTATGCCGTACTCAAGAATATTTCGCTTATACGACAGTGGCCAGCATTATGGCGGAGGAAACCGGGCAGAGCCCAGGGGAAACCCACGACCATCTGCAGACCTTCCCACTTACGGCCGGAGAGGAAACCAGCATGAGCTGGACTTGAACTCACAACGACCGCATTGGTGACAGGTAAACCAACTCAGCCATAGAGGCCCCTCTGAAACATTAAATAACAGTAATCAGAAAATACTTTGTAAAACCTCTCCCGACTGAATCATAAATGAGGAAACTGAGTTTGGGAAAGGGTTCATGAACATACCTTAAATAACATTTTTATCAGCCCTACTTACATGAGCTATGAACACTTTAATAGTTTGAGGATTTGCCTTTACCTGTGAGTTTTTATTAAGTGCAATATCAGCCAGGGAGCTCAGACAATGGCCCTTCAGTTGCATCTCTTTGGAGGAGAAGTAGCCCAGTATAGAGACAATTGTCTAAAACCAATCAAAACATGCACATACCTGTAAAGATGGCAATGAGGATCTATGTACTACATTATATAAGTGATAAACGTTGAATATCTTCTCTACTTTTTCAATCCTTTAACAACAAATCAATTATGTCAGCATGTATCTTAAAGTGACATGAAAACTTAGGTAACTACTTGTTGTAACATGTTTATCATAAGAGTTTTATGCTATATTCAAGAACATTTCAATTGTATAACCACAAGTCGGTTTATGAGTGGAGGAAACTGGTCAGAGCCAAGAAGAAAACAATGCATTACACTTGACATAATGCCATCGTTTATTGAGGAACAGCTGGATTTGAACTCTTAACCTCATAAACCAGAGGCTAGATACCTGGACTGAGGGAAGTTAAGGTCGTTTTACGCAGTAACTTGTTATCAGAACATATCTAAGATTTTAAAATTGAGTGTAAATGCAACACATATTGTCATCAGCTGCCTTCATTATACCTCAGTAACTCTGTTCTTAAACGAAGCTTTGATGGGAGTGGCGATGAAGAAGCTAGTGCGAGGATAATGTACAATATAGACAACATCATTGGTGAATCTGATCTGACTGCCACGGCCCATCACGCCATGTCCCAGAGACAATCTGATCCACACAGCTTTGTCCAGAACCTTCGTACACACAACCTGTCAATGATAAAGCAATGGTGGCAATAGTATGTTTCAAGAGTGTGATAAGCAGGTAGACAATAAATGGAGACAGCGAAATAACATGTGTGCTCCCAGTTTCAGGAATGGTTATGGCTTAACGCCACATTGGCAATATTTCACCCATATCCTGGCAACCCAGTTTCATGAAGCGTAAGTCAAATATGCATTCAGTACTCACAAACGTGCTATCATTTTTCACATATGGCAGAAGTTCAATGTTTTAAGTCATTTACACAGCCATTTGATGATATCAGGTGAGCTGCTATACAATCACAAACATTTACATCAAACAGTTGCAACAAGCAGTTCTATCTACACATTCATTTACCTCAAATAATCTTGGCATGTCACCAAAACAGTAGAACATGCCAGTGTCACTGAGCTATCTGTGACATGATTTGTATTAAACATCCTAATAAGAAATATACATTATTCCCACCACAATTTTCATTAACTCCAGGTTAGCTGCATAAACCATTGACTAATAATATGGACGCATATTTTTAGGTACAGCATTGTGAAGGACTTTCATGTCAGGAATCCAGACAGACATACTCTGTCTGTGGGTTCATTTATTCATTTAGCCTCAACCACAGAGTATCAGTTTTCTGTTTTGCTAGATGTTACAGTAGATATGCAAAGCATCTAAGAATAACCCATTTTTTCCATATTTCAGGCTCTATTTATACGTCACACGTTTATATGCAGTTTGGAGATAATTAACCTCACAATACAAAAGGAAACCGGTTTCTTTGGTCTATTTGAGCTATTGTTTCACTCACTGCATCAAAATGCTGTCCCAACTTCTTGTCCAACTTCCACTGTATTACTGCAGGATTCACACTAATTGGTTTTTCTTCTGTAAATGTAATCAAAATCCATAATTTAAAACTGATTAATGGAAAAGATTAATGGAAATCTGTTCATCATTTACAGATGTAGTTTCATACACAGAATATAACACAAAATACGGCTATACTAATATACATGAACATGTAACTGCTATCATTTTTAATTGAGCATGGCCTATGTTGGGCCAAAAATTAAAGGAGAAGAAATCTTAAAAACATGACACTATAGGCTGAAAAGAGCACATTTTTTCTATCTGGTGGTGCCTGCTGCATAATTTTGCCATTTTTCCTTGTCATTTACCTAACGCCTGAAAATGGCAAAGCTGGCATAAATTGAGTCCATCACGTCCTCCATCTTTAAATTTATGCTGGAGGTGTGTTGCCTCTCAGCCAATGAGAGTCGCTAAAACTGCCGGCTTGTTTGTGTAAACTCGGAACCTACATCCAACATTCCGGTTTCCCGATCGTCAAGTGGAAAACGAACCGTATTGTTCGCTACCTTTTGAGAAGAAGAGTTCTACCAGAAATGTACGAACAGGACTTTGGCGGCAATTCTCCTCTTCACACAGAAGATTTCAGGACTAGTTCTTAGGCAAAATGGAGCAGACCCAGCCGATTTTGGCGCTGACTTTATTTATAATTTATCAACTTGAGGTGCATGTTAGAATTTTTTTATGGCATGCACCTGCAAGGAAATACATACTCTTTTCAATAATATTTGATTGATATTTAAATTTTCTTCTCCTTTAAATTGTGCTTGTACATTTAAGGTGATACAGAAATTGTTTAACAAGGCTGAACATTTGAAAGGAATCCATATATTCCAGAAATTGCTTGCAGAGGAATCTAATTTGTCAGTTGACGAAACTGAAAGAAGCAAACTTTTTATGTTCATCCAAGTGGGTCCTGATGAGAAATATTGCATGGTTCAGTAATAATCACCTAGGTATGAAAAATCTGGACCAGGATTTTCCAAAGAATGAAATGTAACCAAGTATCCTGTAACATATGTGATTAGCTGACAGCTGGAAGCACGAAATCTGATTACCACACCATGAGTGCTGAAATGCAAATGATTCCTAGAAATTACCAATCTTTTCTTCAAGAAAGCCACAGGATCCATCGACACACTGACTAGTGTATGTATCTTCCCTCTACATGATAAAACCATAGGAGTGTAATAAGTATGTTATAGGCTATTGGGTCTAACTTGAACAAATGTTTGTAATTTACATGTATTATTTGTGGGCAAATGTGACTATGGGACAGGTACCTTTGGGGTCAATCAGCTCATACACACTCCAGGTTTTCGTCTTTGAGTGAAGATGTACATCTGTGAAAAACACAAAACAATACTTTCAGAAAAACACTAACTTTATATACCACTATCAATGAGTAGGGATCGGTCACTGTACTTTGAAAATCATCCATACGTGAACACTTGTAGACTATAACTACAAAGTTCTGTTTTGCACAAGAGACTTTTGGGAGAGATATGTATATGTTAACAGATACATCATCATTCAACTATTTTCATGTACAAAGTGCTCAGACATTTGCCATCACCTGTAAAATAAATAACACAAAAGAGCTGAGCTTTGCATCAAATCCGTATTACACAAGACAGTTATATTCCTACACTGTAAACCTGAATATCTCTCCACAAACCACAATGACAGACTGGATAGGTATGAGGACTGGATTAGAGAGGGATCCACTTCATATTAAAAGGCTATCATGAATGGTGCACTAGGCGATTTTGGATGCTCGTCTTGGTGATCAGCCCATGGTCATGAAGTGTACCTGTCATCACAGCAGCAATTTGGAGAACTGTCGACTTTTGACGTACTCATTGCCGGTGTCAGAACATGTTTGATTTTCAGAATCAAAATCCGCCAGTGATTCTTCACTCGTTGGGTTGTGTGCCCAGGCTGGTGACAGCGAGATTGACTGCAGTGAAATACTGGCTAATCATATGAAACAAATCTCCCACATGACCAAATGCAGTCTAGTCATTTGTTTGGTGTAAAACAGAAGACAATCAAGTAGAATGTTTCTGATTTGATGGAGACTTCAGAAACCAGATCGTCTCATCTCATTGCTACAGATTATTGTTAAACCGACAAATCAAGTTCATTCATTGCTGAACCAATTGTGCTCTGTGTCACAGAATTAAGTGTTGGGAGAGCTAGCCAACTGTACTGGTAGTAACACTTTCCCCAGTACATCTGACACCGTGCTCTATTTGGTCTTTACATCCATCTAGTCTGGCATTTCAGACTTGAAGTCAGCCATCAATTTCCAAGCAAAATTTGGCCATTAACACCTTACTGATTCTTTGTCTGGATCTGCTTAGACATTTCTCTGATGTTAGATTTGGCAAAATTTTGGTCGGTCAACGATAGCTCCCAACCAACATCAGAGCACCTTGTGCCTACAAACTTCAGGCCGTAGAAACCTATTTCATGGAAAATTGCCATGACACACTGCCATGGTAACTTCATCAGGTTCTTAAATGGAGCGCTCTCTGATGCTGAGGGCCATCATCAGTCGAACAAAATTTTGCCAACCCCAACATCAGAGCAATGTCGGACTAGGGTCTAGTGTTATACTTACACATTATATCTAACTCAGCAGTTGCTTCCTCATCAACTTCTCTTTCCTACAAAAGAAACCATTATTACATGTACTACATTTAAATGCCATTATGAATTAAAGCATGAAAGCCACATTACTGATCACCAACTTCACAGCTGAGAATGTGAATTATTTGAGGCAAATAATAAAAAGAAAGCGCATATAACTGTAACAAATGGGTTCTGAAAACTTCTATGATATTTTCGACATCCCTGGTTCCCAGTATCCTGGTTATATCCACGCTATACACTCCTTGGCGACTGTCGCCATGTTGAGCACGCAAGTCCTGTTTCATAGTGGAGCAGTAGGAAGATGGCGGCATCGCCGATGAGTGTATAGGGTGGAAACTTTCATGGCTATAATAAATCGATTGTAAGTTGAATAGGGACCTATGGTGATGGTGCGGTGGCTGTGGAAAGCAGGTCTTTGGGTTGGTGCCTTTTAAGTGCGCAACACTTGTTCGATAACAAAGACAATTGGCCTGGACCTGCACTGAGTACGAAATTAACATTGTACGCATCAAGTCGGGTGCTGTCTTCTCAGGTTCGTCTTGTCCTTTATAGTACTAAAGGACGATAAAACTAGCATACTTGAAGGTCAGGCAAATCACAAAAGTAAAATGAAATCATGAACTTTGAATGCCTCACTGAGTTAAGTTTTCCACTGAACAAAGTAACTTCAATGAGAACAACCTACTAATTGTGTAGAAGTTACCGATGACATTGAAAACAGGAGGTAGGTCACCGAGGGTTCAATATTCGTACTCACCACACATCGATCACAAACTTCTAGGATCATCTGCTGTTTCGTTCCTGCAGTCTTAACCTCATTGATATCATCTTGCGTTAAATGACCCCATCTTTCTAATGCTGGACAAATCTCTGTCGTTTTAAACCGACTTACAATTCTTTCCAAAGAGTTTTTATCGGGCATTTTTGATGTCGACAGTTGGATCAAATTAAAATAGGCGCGCGGTCTTTGTGTACACAGGAAGTGATGACGTAGACCACACCGCATGGAGCCGGGCGAGGTAGCATGCGGAGTTGATTACTGTAATCATTTTAATACGTCATATCGTTCTTCTGATCATTTGACATAAGGATTGACTACAACATGTATTAGTGGTGGTTATACGCTTGTCTTGCATTTTTTGGTTTCCTTATGTGGCTAAATTTGCACGGAACAATTTCAGGGTCGTTTTGTTGCCCTGTGGCTCTTGTAACTAGCTGAACATTGACCGCATTGAGGTCAGTTTTCAGCACGTCGAAGTTGAATAGCCCAGGATAACAGAGGCAGAAACTGAACACGGAAGGATCGTAAATTGTTGAAACTAGACCTCATCGTTTAATTTAATTGAACTGCACATCTAGGCTTACATGTGGTGATGTACTTTCACCCTAACACCTAGCAGCATTCTACGGCCAGCTTTCAAATAATCTTTATAACAATACTCTAAAGCAGAATAGAATTGTGGTACCTGATCCCCACCCCCCACCCCCCCCCCCTCCCAGCTGTTTTACGCAAACAGATTAAGACAAGCTAAGGGCCTCTGAATAATGATTGAGGGGTGTCTCACCAATGTGATCTTACTTATACGAACACGCTCTCGTATCAGACCAACATACTAGTATGTATGCCCTACTTTATGTAAGGGTAAGGTTTTATTGACTGTGGCATTTCTGTGTTAGTGTTACACTCATCTGTTGCATCATAAGAAATGTAACCCTAACTGTGGGCTAAATGTGAGAATAAACTCTTTAAAATAGCACCTAAGGTCCCCCACACCATCCTCCACACCACCCCCACATCATCCCCCACCTTCCGTTTGTCATTGGAACTTGTGATCATATGTTCTGTTTTTGTTTTATTTGCCATAAAAAAATATATAAAAGGTGAAATTATGAAAGGTAGCAGAATTTATAATAATGAAAATTGTCGTACAGTTATTATCAGATGTTGTTTTTGCCCAGGCATATGCTATGTTTTACCTCCTCGTCCAGATTGGTGTCACAACACTATTTATCCTCAACTCTTTTCAGTTGTGTTTTGCAGTGTGCTACATATAACTGCTGTCATTTAGTTGTGGTTTCGGTACATTTTTGCTTAATGCTAGTTTTAACATTCCTCTCATCTCATTTGCACACGCTGCTGTAAGTGGTATTGCCTCATTACAAGTCCAGACAGAAAAGACTACATCTCAATTCAAACATCCATTGATGTGCTATTTTATCACTACCTCAAGCCTTTGCTTCTGTCCACTCAGCCAACCTTCATCCATATATATTAGAGTAAACGATTGCTGTTTCTGCTCGCAAGTTCTAATACAGCCCTGACTGTTTCAGCTGTGGCGCTAAGTCAGAAGGGTTGTCAGGAATCTTTTGACAGTGGGAAATTTCATCTGGGCTTTCATCATACTAATAGATTAATTAATTGGTGATGGATAGATTAAATGTAAATGTACACTGTAATCCACACAGATGGTCTGTGCAATACTATCACTAACCCATTGCTACTGCCTGTTGTCCCAAACCACATGTTTCTTTGAGTGTGTCCACAGATCCCTTTACTAATCTGACTCTGCTCAGCCTTGTTTGTTTGTAAGGCTGGAATCTGTGTACTTACAGACTTACAGTGTTACTTTGTAAATATCCTGTCCTATTATATGACTCAAATATGAGACTTTGCAATATGAGACCTCTCAGTTTTATCAGAGTATGGTATCGTCACTTGTGCATTAAGCTAATTATACAAGTGCTTTTTAGTGGATCAACAAGATTTTGGAGCAGCTACATTGGATTATCAACTTACATGTAGGGCAAATGTACATGTACTTATAAAGGAAGAGAAATCCACGTCTTCAGGAAATCATCATATACCAGAAATCTCTATCACCAAAATGTTGTCTTGTTATATTATTGTGCCAGGATGTTTTTGTATTATTGTGATAAAATGTTGTTGTTTAATATAATTGTGCCATGATGTTGTCCTTTTATATTATTACACTAAAATGTAGCCTTGTTATATTATTGTGACAAAATGCTGCCGTGTTATATTATTGTGCCAAAATGTTGCCTTTATATATTATTGTGCCAAGATGTTATAGGCTGAAAAATTCCAGGTCAAAATGTTGTGGATTTTCTATATCTGAATTTCACCAAGGCTCTACCTCAAAATGACATAGTTCATCTGCTGTAATGTATGTTCATTTACTGGCTTGTCATTTGCTTGTATATCATTTACGTGTAAAATGACGTTCATTTTTCTTATTTGTTGACATTTCAGTCCTGGAGGTTATATCTCTTCACCACTGAGAGCCACAATGCATCCTGATCTATCTCCCCACCTTCATACAGACAAGTGTAATGAGATCATCAAGGCATACCATCAATGTCACAAGGATGTACGTACATTCCAGTGCTTCCACAGATCAGTTTTGCATAAAATAGAAAGAAAAGAACTTTGAATATTGAAGTCATGTTATTAATCTATATTTCAGTCACTATGTTTGCACCATCATCAGAAATATGTACAGTAAATAATACACAGGCTTATATACATGTAGCTGTGTAGGTGTAGAAATCAAATATTCATCAAACATTCAAATATAAAGACAAAACAAAAGAAGGCGTGGTAAGTTAGCAGAAAGGTAGGAATGGTGGAGAGTCCCTGGAGAATTACATAATATTAAGCTGGTATAAAAGGTATTGCATGAAATACTAAAGAAAATAGAAAGTATAGTTGAAACCAGAGTTAAAAGAGGGGAAGGTTACAATCATGTAGTAAATAACAATATACAATATAGCTGCTAAAACAGCCATTCTGGGGTTCAAGCCGGTATTGCCGGCCAGTGCGGTGTCACTTCCAGTTACCTTAATGGTGTCCATGTGTTGACACATATCCACCTAAATTACAAAGCCTGCATTCTTCATAGTCATCAGTGCATTGTAAGTACACTCTATATCACATATATGTAGATAAGCCAAACCGAGTAAATCATCCTTTGGGCAATATTTGAAGGCGTGCACGTCTCCTCTTTTTTTAACACAGCTCAACGATTTTGAGCACACGTGTACATATATAGCGCTTTGCACTCAGTGACCGCTAAATATGGTGGAAATTGCACTTTTTCGCAATTTCATCACAATTTGTGGCAAAACTATACGTCACAGAAAAGAAATAAAACAAGATTCATGATCAGGACATCAAACTACATCTGGTAGCATGTTTACAGTATTTGTAGATTCATCATTTAAAATGCATGATATATTTATTTATTTTATTTGATTGGTGTTTTATGCCGTACTCAAGAATATTTCACTTATATGACGGCGGCCAGCATTATGGTAGGAAGAAACCGGGCAGAGCCCGGGGGAAACCCACAACCATCCACAGGTTGCTGTCAGACCTTCCCACAGCCGGAGAGGAAGCCAGTATGAGCTGGACTTGAACTCTCAATGACCGCATTAGTAAGAGACTACTGGGTCATTATGCTGCGCTACCACACTGACCAACTGAGCCACGGAGGCCCCTGCACTATATAACATGGGGACGTAAAAGTGCCAAATGTAGTAAATTGGCCTTTGGATAATATTTCAAGCACTGCAACTCCCGCATTTATTAAGACACTTCAATGATTTTCCGCACACATACAGTTCACACATAGCCCTTTGCACTCAGCCATTTTCAGCTTTACAGATGTAGCAGTTTTGTGTCATGTGACCTCCAAATACAGAGGAAGAATTGCACTTTTTCGGACTTTAATCACAATTCGCTACAAAACTGTGCATCTTGAACGAGTTCGCATTTTGATTGCATTTTTTCAACAGAAGTATGCATCGCGGGAAAGAAAAATTCATCCTAGACACCAATGTATTGTATATACATTATACAGCATATAGATGTAAATGTGCAGATAAAGTGAATCAGCCTTTTGTTTAAATTTGAAACCCTGTAAACCCTGCAATTATTACCACAGCGCAAAGATTTCAGCTCATATACAGAACATACATAGCACTTTCAGTTTAGCGATCTTGAGCTTCACAGCTTTAACCTTGTTTTGTCACCTCACCAGCAAATATGGGGAAAATTGAGCTTTTTCGAGTTTCATTGTAACTTTTGTTGATGACCACTTGTCTTCTACATACGAGTTTGTCAGACATCGGACAATTTTTATTGTCTTGCTAAGATTGGTTAGTGGTTTACTCTGATCATTCTGCTTTTCTCCACCTGTAAAACTGATAACTACACTACAGGTCTAAGTGCTCATTTCTTGAAAATGGGCTTAAGCAATAAATAAATAAATGAACATTTCACTTTGTAACATTTATTTCATGCTGTTTTCAAATAATGATGTGTGTTTTTTTCATAAAATCCTGCCTCATAGTTTGTGAGTTGAACATTTTTTACAGCCAGTTTTCTTCTGTTTTTTAACAGTTTCCATTTAAGAAATTCCTTGGACATTGTAATGATTTGGACACAGCAATGAACAAATGTTTAAAGGAAGAGGTAAGCAGTTTGGTTGAGGACTTAGGTTATTATTATCAGATTCCATCACATGGTATGATTTGTTATAGACATGAAGTATAGCTTTAAGCAGTGGTCAAACTATCAAATATTATTGAGATGAAACTCTGGAGTCATTTCAGCTATTTTTAAACACTTCACAAATGGATGATTTTTTTCTTGCTACATTTTACATGTTTTGATGTAAGCATTCAGTCTTACCAGATTTCCTTTTGAGTATCACAATTGATAGGTTTATTAACCCTCGTCCTGCCACCAATAGATCTAAAATTTTCACATCGTTTTGTAATTTTGCTGCTTGTAAGTTAAAGGAGCACTACAACTAACCCTTACTGGTTCAGTTGTCTAAATTGACAGACGACAGGTGCTTCACCGAAGAGACTCGGTGTTCAGATTTAAATCTTTCTGGTTTGGCTGTGGCATTGTGTCGAGGATTGTGAGGTGCCGGGCAAAGCTAGGACCCCAGAGGTTTCCATGGGGCATACTCATTTTTTAGTCCATTCTTAACCTTGAATGCCATAGTATAAGTTGACTATTCATAAGTATACTGGAAAATCAAAATCAAAATCAAACAAATTGAAACATGCATTAAAGGTTCAGTTTTACATACAATTATGAGGATTATAGGTCACATTTTATGACATTAAATTTGTTAAGAAATTCTGGGCAGTCATGTTAAGGGATGAAGACTTTTATTTTATCTGTATAAACTGAGAGTGTGCTGTATTTTAAGACTGAAATTGTTAGATATCAAAAACTCTTCCTGTTGTAAAAGCTTTGCCTCAGAAATGGCATCAGTTCTTTACATAACAGTAAATTGCAAGTAAGGCTGCCCTTCTTTGACAAGTGTCATGAGAAACTGAACAGAAACAAATAGTAATTTTCTGTGTATTTGATTACTAAGATTTATGATTCATGGGTTACGTGTATTTCGAGGTGTATTTTTTCTGGATAATAATTAACATGTCAAGGAGGGACAGGGCTTAAGATAAAATGTCTCCATTTTGACTCTGACGTGAATTCTTTGGTTGACATTTGCAGAGACTCCAGAGAAGGAAACTCAACCAGCAGAAGGCAAAAAAAGTCAGGGAAAAACTGGAAAACTTTAAAGCAGAAGATTATGATGTGTGAAACAAAACTGTTTTTTTCCAGAAGATGATTATTTATTATCAGTCAGTGGGAGAAAGGTGAAATACTTGTGATTGTGTGAACAAAGAGAGTATCAGTGATTCAGAAAAATGGTTTTGTGATGAACGTTACATTCTTGAGTGAGGATATCTGAGTGACATATTCTTTGTGGAGAAATTTTATTCTTTTGGATCACCTTCAGAACCTTAAGTGATGTTTTTTTCGTAACATGACATTGGCAGATTTGGATAAATCATAAAAAGGGAAGACAAACAACTCTGAATGACATGTTTGGGTTGTGTGGTAATAATCATTGGTGTATATATAATTATTTTTATGTAAAATGTAAAAAAAAAGAACTGATAAAAAACTGGAACTTGACTTCTTTAATCATTGAGTGTTCAGAACTACATTTAGTGTGTACACACACACATAGATGTTCCCAGATTTGTCCAGCTCTAACAGAAGTGTAGACAATTTCTTAGACACCCTGTATAATGTTATATGTATAATATATTTTTGACATAGAATAATAGACCAAGTCCTAGATCTGTGGCATTGTATTGAAGTTGTGGAATGTGTTTCTTGTTTTTTCATCAATTTTTTATATGAGCTCTGTAGATTAAAAAGGAATGTCAAATAAAAATTGTGACTTAGGGTAGCATTTTAATTTGTTTTTTGTTTTTTTAGCAATCCGGTAAGTGGGAAGGTCTGCAAGCAACTTGCAGATGGTCGTATGTTTTCTCCGGGCTATGCCTGGTTTCCTCCCACTATAATGCTGGCCGCCATCGTATAGGTGAAATATTCTTGAGTACGGCATAAAACACAAATCAAATAAATACATAAATAAATAAATTGAGCAATATGTAGGTTTCATTTTTGACATACTGCTGTATACACTGTATGTGATTACAAGAACCCATAGCTCTGTCTACATTATATCATTAGATGTCATCATCTTGATCAATTTTGTATTTACACATAGTTGAACCAAAACATGAACCTGGCCCCGTCATTCATTTAAAAATATTCCCAACAACTGAGTTCAATCCTGGCTATCGGCAGAGAATTTGTACATTGACCTGCTCCCATTGTTTGCATTCTGAGGCACTTGTATGAGACGCACCTGCATACTTCATCTGTAATGTATTTAAGAATGCGGTTGCTGTGAGTTCCAGTTCAGCTCATGCTGGCTTCCTGTCTGCCCGTACGTGGGAAGGTCTGTCAGCAACCTGCGGATGGTGGTGGGTTTCCCCTGGGCTCTGCTCGGTTTTCACCCACCATGATGCTGGCCGCCGTCGTATAAGTGAAATATTATTGAGTACAGCGGAAAACACCAATCAAATAAATAAATAAATAAATGTATTTAAGAGCAAATGTGTCCTAAACCCCACATATAATGACCTATAATTTCATCCATGACCAAGCTGCTCAGGTTTCCAGACTCTGATTTTTATTGATTTTAGAAAGGTGTTCTTAGGTTTGTTTGGAAAGTAGGATGATATCTGACTTGGAAAATGTAAGTTTCAGCAGTAAACTAATATCTGATGGCACATGTATTTGTTTCCAATCATGCACTTTGTTGGTCAACATTTTCGGTCATTTTGTACATTCCATGAAGGGTAGAAACTGCTGTTGTCTGAGATTTATGTCTGACATGTTTCTTAATTAACTTTGTGGTTACCTGTACATGTACTTGTATTTTGTATTTGTGCTGTGTGCTTGTACATGTCTCCGAAATTCTTTTGGTGCCTAAATATCGATACAAATGCACTGAGACTATCCTTTGTCCTGTGGCATATGTATCACTCCACTGGTGCGGCAATGGAAACCAGATCTGTAAAGGTGTACAGTTGGCAAACATCTGTGCTTTCCTTAGCTGTTATTGTGAGCTTATAGCATGTGTTTGCTCATGCCAGAAGTTAACAGTAGTGTCTATGTACGTGCCTGTAGTTTGACTACCACCCTTGGCTGGTGATCCAAAGATATGCATTGTCCATTATTCCCAAAAGAAAGGTCCTCAAACAGACCTTTTGTCATTTTGTTCCAGCACCAGTGTCTTCACAGATTGATGGCTTTTCAATTGTGCTGTCTTTGATAAGAAAAGTGAAATCCTATATAGCCGAGGGTTTTGACCTCTGAACATAACTGTGCTGAAAATGGATTAATTGTCATGCTAACTCCACCTTGCTTTGGAACATAAAGTTTTCACTGGTAAACACCTAGTCCCAGTAGAGCTCAGCATTTTACTGTGGAGATTTAAAGTTTCAGTATATTCATCTATGAACTACATCTAAATAGAGATTGAAATAGCTATATAGGTGTAAGTCGCTTACCGGTGTAGACATCCAAATTTGAGCTGTTTATAGCAGCAGTGGATTACAGCAGAATACTGGAAGTTTTCAAAGACAAGGTAGCATCACAATGCTGCCATGGAGGTAAGTTATATTGATTTCACTTTGAGTTAATTTTGAACAATTTTATTTACTTTGAGTTAATTTTGAACAATTTTATTTGGTTGATGGTTATCTGTTTCTGCATTCTGTTTTATTTAGAGTGTTTCATTTTAGTGCCATAATAATGAAAAAAAATTGTCTATTCCAGACACGAGCATTAAATACACTGGAAGAATCTGTTCCTTTATGTGACATGTAACAGACTTTTTTGTAACAATTTCATCATCCAAATGACTGAGGAATAACGAAATAATTTTTTTTTATACACTTTGTAGTTTAGTTCTTAAAAAAAAAACCCAGCAAGTGGAGACATAAACAATGTTTTACATACAGTAGGCCTACATGCCCTCGCAGCAGTTAGATTTTCTGTCATGTCTGTACATACCGATTATTTATCTGGGGCAAGTTGAAGTATACATTCTTCAGAATATTTATTGCGGCATAATCTTCTTTTATTAAGTTTATACATCATGTGATAATTGCTTCACATTCTATTTTATCTTTCTATGTACATGTAATGATGGTATGTATAGGCAAACCTTTGCTTTAATACAACATGTATTTATAACACGTAGGTAGTGTTTTAAACTGGCTGCCTCTGCCTCAATTAGGCGTCATTTTGTGTTGACACAAATCATTTAGTACATGGAAGACTCACACCAATCAGTTTATCAAAGCTTTGGCTTACTGAAAAAGTCTTTAAGTTTATTTTTAGGTGGGTTTAATCGTTCAGATGGTGGTGGGTTTAATCGTTCAAATGGTGGTTTATGGGGTACTTCTGTTTAATGTTGGTGCTGGGTTTTGAAATTGATTTCTCTGAAGGTTGTGGGCTGTGAACCCATGTCATGTATTGATGTGTTAAATTATGAAGCCTTACTTCACAGTACTGAGAGCGTGTGACCTGTTGTTTCCAGCCCAGCTGTCTGCTGAAATTGTGTTCTTCTTGTAGCTATTATACTAATTCCTCAATCATTCCACCTCTGAAAGATTAACTTTTAGGGCGATTTATTCACATTTTCAATTTGATTAGGCCTACACATGTGTGTATGTACTCTATTTGGTGTTTTGTTTTTGTTTGTTATGAATTTCAGTTGAATGTCCATCAGCATTCATAGCCAACATTTTATTATTTACAGCCATGTGTTATATGAATGTAGCTTTAGGAATCAGTCTGAATATGGTACATCAAGTATAGATTCCGTATGCAAGCATAGGAGAACCTGTAGAATATTGTTGATGAAAAAACACAAACACAAAAAAAAACAAACAAAACAAGAAAAGAAAAATGGAAAACACAAATGCAATAGTTCCATCCCAAAATAGTTTGTCGCCATGACATTTATAGAAAAACGGCATCCATGTCATCATTCTGACTCTACCTTCATTACATGAACCAATCCATGGTTTCTATTGGTTCCCCAAGTCTTTAAGTAAATGGAGCCCTCTAGACTGTTATATCAGGAAGTTTCTCATGCAGATATACCGAAAAATGGGAGAGATTTACCCTAATCACACAGGTTGTTTCCTCCAAAACCTGGGACTGCCATCAGCTTCTTGAATATGTTCTGAAACACCAGTCATGTTTTTGTAGCAATGAGTTTGTAAAATCCAGCATGGTAAATGTTGTTAGAAATTTCCATTAACTTGTGCATTCAATCTGAGCAAATATTTAACAGACTTATATGTACAGCAGCCATTACACAGCATAGTGGCAATTAGAACCATTATAAGGTGGCATGTTTGTGTAAGCCAAATGGACGACGTACTCTACTGGTAGTGATTCACTGTGAGTTGAACAGTCTAAGTGACACTCACATATATATATATATGTAAGTGCCTATAGTTCAAGACCCAGTTTTGTATAGAGTTTTGTATAATGTTGAATTGGTCAGGGCCAGAACTGCCTGTTGTACTTGATTGTGGAATTTTCAGTTCATGCTATGTCTAGTCTTAAGATGCAACAAAGCTTGACCTTATTGATTGGAAATAAAATGTAACTGACAAAAGTCAAATTACACAGGCTTGAACAGCGAAGTAACCATGTGCTCACTATGTTGAATGTGAATCATTACGTGAGGCTCGCTTTCAATCAAAGTCGTATACACAACTGGTGATTTGAATTTTTCATTTTCAGAGACGTACCTTTATTCTTCTATAATTTCGGACACCTTTATCACGGAGGGGGGGGGGGGGGGGGGCTTCCCTATGCGTGTTGGCATGTGAGATAGGGGAATGGTATATGTGTGATATGGATGGCTGTATAGTTGTGATATGGGTTATTACACTGTATCACACATGTAAGGTAGGCCAGGAAAACCTGCATCTGCTGGATGAATGCTACATTAGGAGCAGCAAAATCCCATGGTGCTTCCAAATGTAGTCAGCTCCATGGATTGGGGCTCAAAACTTTTTTTTAAGATTTGTTGTATTTGACTTGGGCCATAGTTAAAAGGCAACTACGATTCACGGGAATAGTTATCTTGGGATTTTGTGAAAATAAAAACATACAAAAGATTTTGTTCATTTCTATCATTTCAAACAAAGATATGTGTACGGTAATTACATAAAGTAAGGCATTAACGCATACTGATTCCTGTGAAGTGTTAAGTCATTGCGCTAATCAATCAATATGGTCATTGATTTTGCATCAGATTTTCATGGCCTACGTGTGTTATGAGAGTTGTCAGTGTAATATTTATTGGATTGTTACCTGGGGCAAGTGTTTGTCATTATACACCCTACTACTGCACTCTGCAGGGCAAGCTTACCTGACAATGCTGGAATTGATCTGCTCCTGCACCCAATAACACGATTTGAAAGCTTTTAGAGTGAGTGTTTGCATTTATTACATGCTCACGAGGGAAATGAATGACACACCATAGTGGGTTACTGGACTTTCTCGTATTAGTGTCTAATTCTTACTGTATACACCAAGGAAATAACTCGTGCTTTAGCCCCAGGGACTTATTTCTGACTCCAGTGGGAACAAAAACCTGATTGCTTCCATCTTTAGAGTATTGCCGACGATAACCATTTACTTTGACGTCAATATACTTGGACGTGTTGGAGCAATTTTCTCTTTATCAAGACATATCCTCAAGTCATTGTCCTCTACTGGACAAAGAAAGAACTGGATATAAGGCTGTTTTACCTGTGAATTGGTCCGTGCTGGTACTTGTATTTGAAGTTACGGACAACTCCAGTGCTTAGGAAAAAGTGTACAGCTCAGTTTTTAACATAATTGCTTCTGCAGTTTGGATTGTAAAAGGCCAGATGGACATCTATCTGTGACATACAGTGACAGCCTGTCAAGCCAAGTGGCAAGTCTTTATTGTCGACTGCATAGAAAGGTGGACGAACCAGCAAGCTTGAACCGTAGTTATACTGAGGGGGTAAAATTCTCAGATGTTACCATTTTAAACTGAAGAGCTGCAGATCATGTGGTTTGACAAGGAAATCTTATGAGGGTTCAAACCTTGTGAGGTTCAACTTGTGGGTGGTATGTGTGCATTGTGGGTGACAGTAACAAGAGTTTACAAGCCTTACAATTCATTGGTCTGACAGGGATATGAGACGTGGATATGATACAAAATTTGGTGGCACGAAAGCAACAGTTTTACAAAATTCAAGGTTTTCACACTCTTACGGTGATACAGACTGCAAATTAATGGGATCCTTAGAGCAAGCGGATATTTATGTTGGATGATTAAACACAGTTAACTTCAGAGTGATTGAGCATATGCATGTACATTTGTCTCATTTCTCTCAAGACACAGTATGGACAACAACACTGAGTTCTCCTACACAGAGTAAGTCCACCTTTATTTGCACTGTTGCCTCCATAAACTGAGTCAGCATTGTGTAATAAGCTTCTGTAGTTTCTGGCAAAGGCCATGTATTGTTCTCTGACCATATTTGTTTGTTAGAATCGACTAGACATGACTAGACTAAACACTCAGAGTTTATTAAAGAGGCTGTGCTGGAGATTTTAGGAAAAATATCGACTAGTGCAAGTCCAGTCTAATTAAGAATGGCCCAAATGTATTTTAGAGTAGCCCAAATATAGTTACCTTTCTCGAAATACATGTATCAGCTGCATCTTTGCACACGTTCAAAAATACCATATCAACAATTTTTTGAAGGCAACTTTATTATTATAGCTTTTTCAAACTCTTATTTTGGTAGGCTTGTATAGTGTAGTTTACACTTTTACCTGTAATATGGGCATGTAATTTTATTCTGAAGAATATTTTTCAGATCTGTGTAAAAACACAAATCAAATAAATAAATCAAGTAAATAATGGTTTGATTCATCAGTTACTGCCAAACATTCTTTTAATCGGGACACTGTTGTAAACTGAACACTCTTTTAATCTGGACACTCTTGTAATCTGGACACTCGTGTAGTCTGTACACTCTTGTAATCTGGACACTTCTGTAGTCTGGACATTTTTGTAATCTGGACACTCTTGTAATCTGGACACTCTTGTAATCTGGACACTCCTGTAGTCTGGACATTCTTGCAATCTGGACACTCTTGTAATCTGGACATTCTTGTAATCTGGACACTCTTGTAATCTGTACACTCTTGTAATCTGGGCACTGCTGTAGTCTGGACATTCTTGTAATCTGGACACTCATGTAATCTGAACACTCTTGTAGTCTGGACACTCTTGTAATCTGGACACTCATGTAGTCTGTACACTGTTGTTATCTGAACACTCATGTAATCTGGACACTTGTAATCCTTACACTCTTGTAATCTGGACTCTCATGTAGTCTGTACACTCTTGTAATCTGGACACTCTTGTAATCTGGTCACTCTTGTAGACTGAACACTCATGTAATCTGGACACTCTTATAATCTGGACACTTGTAATCTGGACACTCTTGTAATCTGTACACACTTGTAATCTGGACACTCCTGTAGTCTGGACATTCTTGTAATCTGGACACTCTTGTAATCTGGACACTCTTGTAATCTGGACACTCTTGTAATCTGGACACTCTTGTAGACTGAACACTCTTGTAATCTGGACACTCTAGTTTCATCTTGTTATGCTGGTTTCCACTAGCCATTCAGGTATCATCTAGGTGTAACCCTGAGTTCAGCAATGCATGCTGGTTTTTACCTGGCCTAAATGAAGTAAGGAGAGGTATTGTGGGAGAGGACAAAAGTGTCAGTGTTGGTGTATTGTTAAGTTTTATTTTTTCAGGTTCTGTATTTTGGGTTCTCATACATGGATGGAAGGTTAAGCTTATGTTGTTTTAGTTCCCTTATCTTAGGTATGGTATGTGAGTGTACATATTAGAATTGAAGGTTATGCTTTTTTATTTTTCTTTCTCCCTAGTCTATTAATGGTGCGTAAATGTACACACTCGGATGGAAGGTTAAGTTTTCTTTTTTAGCTCCTATATAAATGCTGGTACATGAACCAGCCAATATCAATACACAATAGGTACAATAGTGGATTTTCAGGCGTACAAACTCCTGCTAAGGTATTGCACCAGTTTCCCTGAAACTTTGTGTATATCTTTTGTATCATTTACACATCTTCGTGCATTATAAGGACAGTCTGATTATTGTTTTTATTTTCATAGTTAACCCCCTTCATATGCATAGCATAATAAAACTTTTCATGCAAACATATTCATTATTATGGTGTACTTAAAATTCCATATTTTCACGCTGATTAAACCTGTGAATATCTGAATACCTTACAATAATATCTGACATGTGTGTGACGATGTCATTCTACTTTATGTTGTTGTTTAAAGCTTAGTATTTTAATCTGTCACCTGATTTGAACAATCTGTTCAATCAGGCATGTTCTCTGAATGCCTTGTTTCAAGTCAATAAGGTTTCATCTAGGCACTGTGATTTCGTCTATGACTGGTTTCCTCCTGCTATTCAGGTTTATCTAGGCACACTGGTTTCATTCACCCAATTGACGTGGACCACAATCAGTGTCAGAAATATTTTCCAGTACGGTATTAAACACAAATCAGTCATACAATCCAAAGTTCTATTGCATATAAAAGGCCAGATCAGGGGGATTAACTCTGCTTGTCTAGCTTTTCATGCTTGTAACTGACACCAATGTAAAGTGGTGTCCGTCCAAACATGTTGTACCAGTGCAAAACATATTTGGAATACATTAGTTTTTCAACCTTTAAAACATATCTTTTAGTACATGTGCCTGTTTTTTTTTTGTTTTTTTTTTCTTTCTTTTCTTTGATATTTTTTTTTTGTACACATACTATAATACAAGACTTCAGCCAGTTGTTTACTCAAGGCAGTGGGATATGTGATAATATTCTGATGTAAGACACATATCCTTGTACGGAAATTTAGATACATGTATTCTAATTTACCAGAGGCAGAAATGTAATTTAGTACGAACTTCTAGGAATTATTTTGGTGAAACTTTTCAATTTATGGGTTCTATGTATAACTAGCTGGCATCATAGATTTGAAATATTGCTCTGTAGGCCTACTCATTCAAATAGACTTTAATAATACATATACTGTTAAATGTGTAGGCTGTGAATGATTAACTCTCAATAAATTCTGCTATATTTGTGAGTTGTTTACCCAGATCCTTGAACCTTTGGGTGATATGGCCATGGGATTCCCATAGCCCTGCTCTCAGGTATGTCAGTCTGAGGGTGGGAGGCAGCCGGGGTTACCTGTCTCTTGTAGTGGTCATATATAACAGTGGAGTGGCCCAGCATGGGATAGCCACCATTTATCGGGCCATTAGTGGGTCTGAATAGGCTCTGATGTTAACCTGGGTGACATGGGTAAGCTAACATACCAGGGTCACTTATCCTACCATAAACACGGTTTATATGTGCTGGGGAGCTTAATTTGGGAACCTGTCTGCCGATGGTCGTGGGTTTCCTCTCTCCATAATGCTGACTGCAGTCATATGAGTGAAATATTCTTGAGTACGGTGTAAAACACCTAAGAAATAAATAAATAATTTGGGAACCTGATTTATCTGATAAATATAGTTTTTGGAATTTGTATGATTGTAGGAGATTGTTGATGGAAGAATTGTCTGGCACATCCATAATTACCTAGAATTTGACCTGAAATGTGAACCATGACTAACTTATTCATCTGTTTGATTCTGAGTGATCTGTTTCAGTTAGAAAGATGTTGTAATGTTTCTTTGGAAGGTAGCATGATGTCCTGGCTACTGGAATGATGGAACGGTCAACACTAAAAGCAAAGTTTTATATCTTTTTTTTCATTTGAATTTTTAGAGAGATACAGTATTTACTTTTAAGTGTAAGCATTTTCTGTAAACCACAGAAGCAGTCATGGCTATTCTCCCATGATGCAACAGGCATATTGACACTGGTTTTCGCCATCCTTTTACCCAATTCCGTAGTCATTATATTAAAATACAACCTTGATTCAGGTATGCAGGATGCTCTTACTGTTGTATACATGTTACTTTTCATACCAAACAGAGCTGTTAGAAATCATATCAACTGGATTTATTCCTTTATTGCAAAATAATTCTGTGTGAACTTTTGAAATGCCAATTCAGCACACAATTTGAGTGACCTCCGTGGCCAAGGGGTTGCAGCTCAGTGGCCCAGGTGCCTCTCACCAATGCGGCCGCTGTGAGTTTTAAGTCGGGCTCATGATGGCTTTTTCTCTTTCTATGTGGGAAGGTCTGCTGGCAGCTGTGGCTGTCTGTGGAATTCTCCCAGGCTCTGCCCAGATTCTTCCCACCATAGTGCTGGCTGTTGTTATACAAGTGAAGTCATCTTGAGTACGGTGTAAAACTCCAATGGAATAAAGAAATCAAACACTGTGATTGCATGAGTAAGCTATAAAATAGGGGATTCCCTGCCAACAGTTGTTAATTTTTCTTTGATTTCTCCCTGTTACTCAGTGTGGGGTAAGGTCCCTGTAAGATATAGGCTACTTGTGTCTGCCACACATCACCTGTGTTTAATTTATGATGGTTGAAAGTAGTCCATATCCTCACATTTTAGCTACAGTTTTACGCATACAGATCCTGTCCATGTGTTGAAGAGTTGTCACATTTTTCTGCTGAGAAAGATTCGTGTATATGATGATCTCTCTGTACACCGTAATGAAAAATGAGAGTTTTCTTTATAAAATAGATCCACATTTAAGATATATGAATGTTAAACTT
This sequence comes from Liolophura sinensis, assembly GCF_032854445.1. Classification (NCBI taxonomy): domain Eukaryota; kingdom Metazoa; phylum Mollusca; class Polyplacophora; order Chitonida; family Chitonidae; genus Liolophura; species Liolophura sinensis. Next base: position 16,904,213 of record NC_088303.1, on the reverse strand, counting down.
CCTGAATTCGGAATTTAAGGAACATGTCTGGGCTCAGGTAGTTTTGGTTTGCATAGATATTCCTAAAGATGAGTGCGTCAGATAGTGAGCAGTCATGGAGTAAACTATGAATGGCACAAACAATGAGGTCACACCTGAGTCGCTTTGATCTAAGGTGGGTACCAAAGACAGGTGAGCTGTAATAAATAGCGTTGTAAACCCACTAGTGGAGATCTGTACAAACACCAGACCAATCAACTGTCTGAGTCAATCAGTCGGGTGGCCTTCTGTAAGGTTTCTAATAATTTGAAAATGTATGTTCTAACAACTGAAAAATTTTGTTGCAGCAATTATTGTTGCTAACAGAAGAACACTGCATGTTTTTTTATTAGAATATTGTAATAAACTTAAGCCTTTCATAATTTAATAATATATGGATGTGTACTGTTTATTAACAGTGGGGTTTCATTAAGTCATGTCATAAAAGTAAGAGGAGTGTTTTGATAAAATAAAGTTAATAACAGTGTTTTGGTATGTTATGTAATAAACTGAATGATGTTTTCCAGAAAACCAAAAATAATGAATTAATTACACTAAAAGGCAGTGCTCCTGTAAGCCTTGATATAAGAAGAATCTTTATGAAAAAAACTTTGTATAAATCTATTCAAAATCAGTTGAAAAAAATCTGATGTAAGTTAACATTAACTATGCATCTTTTTGAGCTGCTGTCAATATTTGTCTTAAGTTTCTATTGTAAAGAAAAAAGGTTTCTCTAAGCCTGAACTTATCAACCCCAGTACTGAAGTCTGATTGTTGGGTAGTCATTATGCTTAATTCAGCGTCATTAAGAAATACATGCAGGGAAGGGACTCTGGTGGGAAGTGAAGTCACTGTAACCAAATGGTCCTTATTATAAAACATAGAATATATCTGTAGATGATGTACAAAATATATGATTGGATATGTTGGTATTATAATTAGGGTTATGTGGTGTTAACTAGACTGTCCATTAAAGACTGATCAAGTAAATAAATACGTAAAGATATGGTATTAATTGAGAAGTGCATGTTTGAGTTCTTTTAGCTCTGTGTCGACTATAGAGTGGCATGGATTTGATCCTAATCCTCTTGACAAAAGACTTTTAACACCTTTACATTTATCCCACATTCTGAAAGAAAAGCCTTCCTATGTTACCCATCATACATAATGGGACCACCTGTGTTAATGATTTGACACAATGTAGGCAGCCCTACTTCAGTTCTTTTAGGGGCTGGGAATGCATGTGGACATTGTTGCTAGCTTTTCCAGTTGAGATGGTTATGAAGATAAGAACATATGCTATATTTGGCCCTGAGGCGTGTATATTGGATTGTGTTTTCCCACAGTTGTCCATGGAGAACTTTGATAATAGTCATTATCGGTATAGGTGGAGATAGGGCTCTACTATCGAAGTTCTTCCAACTTTTGTTTGGAACCATTTTGGTGGACTTCAAAGTGATCACTTATCACTTATAGTACAATGTCATGATATGATATTGTCACATATGGTGCCTTTGTTTATCAAAGAAGAAACTTCTTGTAGGATTGCGTTGATGGTGTCCAGTAACAGAGGACTTCTGTTATACAATCTGAATCTACACATGTACATGCATGTACTTGTACTCTTTTAGGTAGCTTTGTTCTATATGAACTATATATGACTTGAGTAAGCTGAGTTTTTCTAAGTGGCTGAATTTTCTCCCTCAGAGGATATTTATACCACAGGTGAAACTCTGATAACCACTTGACCAGAGCACAGGTGTTAACTGACTGGAAGACCGAGGTAACCGCCGATCAGGTGGTCACTGACATGTTCCTACAAACACCTGTGTGAAGTTAGCGGTACCTGGAACGTGCATGGACTTTACTTGTTCATTATTGGTGGTTGGTGTACAAGGATGTGAATTAATTTGAGACTGACGGTGCTTCATCGTAGCTGGTTCATGCAGCGTAGTGGAATCATCTTATCAAGAAGAGAAGTCATACATGTTTACCTGCCATAATATTTTTGGAATGGAGCAAGTATATGTAAACCGCTTGTATTATAGCCTATAGAATAAGGCAAGATCGTCATTTGTATGGCTCCAGATTAATTAGTGTGTAGGTGTAATAAGGACAATACAGTGAATTTTATGAAACCTGAATTCCTAATAATAGGAGATAAACATGGAGGACTCCAGGCTACAATGAGTTTGAAATATTTGTTTGTTTTCATGTAATAGCCCTGTTTATATGTTTAGAACTGAGTACTGGTTTGCGTGTTATTATGTGAAAAGTGTTCAAGCCTTACATTGGTTGATCAAAAAGAATACTTACAGGTTGAAAAAGCGGAGAGTGTCATTGAGTTGTACTTTTTGATGCCATTTGATTCAAAAGCATAGATGACTGTGTGAAGTTGATTGTACAAACAACAAAACGAAATGGACACAGCGAATAGAGCTACATGTAGATGCAGCATGGGAATAATTGCTCTAATCATTGCTAACAAGGCCAAATAGAGTGGCCCCAGGGTTATATAGCTACATATGTATTAATAGTGTATTCAGTGTCTGGTTACACACAATTAACAGCATTAATAAGGTGTGGTGCTCTTGTGAATACCCGAGTGTAATGCAAGAGTGTGAGGTTTATGCTGGCCAAGCCTGACATACCTGAGAACATATCAATACTCATTTGTACAACACATTCTGGCTTAAATTCAACCAGAGAATTGATCTGGTCAGAACATTGATAGGATCTCTTCAAAAGCTGACCATGATTCCTTGGAATAACAGCTGAATGTTGATCAAGGACAGAAAGGTTGACATTACCCAATATTTGGATTAGAGAAGGGAGCTGGACTGACTGTTTGAGAGGAAAAGTGTCAAGTTATACCATGCTGGTGTGGAACTTAAATCTGCAAGGATAACATTTGGATCCTGACCAAGGTGGCTTAAGCTTATGCCCATGTACAAAATAAGTTTCAGCAACTTCTTGCATAATGTAACCTCTTTCGATTCAGGTAATATGTTGTGCAAAGCTATTTATGAAATTGTGACTGGGAGAACACAGGCAGAGAAAAAGTCGCAAGGAAAAGTATTTGATGTTTGAAATCACTGAATAAATACTGAATAAATAGCAAACAAGTTACGAATTCACAGATCACGGACATATAATTCAGATGTCAGATATCAGGTCTCCAGCAACAGGACTGACAACATGTATGGTGCTCTAAAGGATTCTGCTGGATGCCCCAACAAACACTGTATTGAGTTTGGTTGGTTGGATGAAGCAGACGGGAACGCAATGAATCAGGGATTTTCAACATTTTCTGTGAAAAGTATCGGGTAATTTGCTTGTGGGGTATCTTTTCCTTGTTGACATGTTTCACTGATACATTAGTTTCCTTTTCGTATATCTGTGTGTTTCTTATCTGGAATGAAGGACCCAATCATGTCTTCCACTAATCCTGTGTCTGCTAACAGTGGCAACAAGCCTGGGGCTATCAGTGGAATACCCAAACCCAAACTAAAGTTGAAAGTTGCTGAAGATAAGCCAGCCCATCCAGCAGCAAAAAAAGCAACAATGATGTGGCGCAAAGCAGTTGGGAAGCGAGGAATGCTGGGTGGCAAAAGCCCCACATCTCCGAGGACAACAAATAACTCAGACACAGCTTCAACACCGACAGACTTCAGTTTTCATAGTGTTAGATTAAATCAGCAGAGGTAAGCTTGGTGTTTCTGAAGGGTTGATTTTTGAAGTGTTTTTGAGGATCATGGGGTTTGAAATGGGAAATTGGTGTAAAGTTTACTATTCAGAGGCTGCTTCCCATACATAGTACACTGTATCTGCTGGGTTATCTGCTTTGGAATATATTATATGTACTTCCTGATAGTTCATTTCAAGGAAGAAGCTGATAGAAATTATTGTTTGCAAGTATCTTTTCTGCAGTTTTGTTTCAATGATAATGTTGTGTTTAAATGTTGCAATGCCCGAGCTCCCATGACTGGTAATGAGAACATGGAAACAAAAATTACATGGTTTTCTACATGTAGCCTCTGCTCTGATTAGTACATGTATTTGAGCTCAGTGCTCTCTTTATTATACATGTAATATACCTGAAATGCAATCCTCAAGAATGCATTTCACAAAATACTTGGGATTTCATGACCTAAAATGTCTTTGTTTTTAACTGCACCATCAGGTTTGTCAAGTATGTGGCAAAGGGCAGTGAGTTACACTGGGCACTGTGGTTTGCTCCGCCCATAAACGCATTATACTGTTGTCAACTTACATCTCCAGATGGTAGTACTCCATTGAGTACACATACATTATCTGCAGATGGTAGTACTCCATTGAGTACATGTACATTATCTGCAGATGGTAGTACTCCACTGAGTACATGTACATTATCTGCAGATGGTAGCACTCCATTGAGTACATGTACATTATCTGCAGATGGTAGTACTCCATTGAGTACATGTACATTATCTGCAGATGGTAGTACTCCACTGAGTACATGTACATTATCTGCAGATGGTAGTACTCCATTGAGTACATGTACATCATCTGCAGATGGTAGTATTCCACTGAGTACATGTACATTATCTGCAGATGGTAGTACTCCATTGAGTACATGTACATCATCTGCAGATGGTAGTACTACACTGAGTACATGTACATTATCTGCAGGTGAGATAGTGCTACATCTGGTACATTACCATTGTCTGCAAGTGGTAGTACTGCATTGAATATTAGTAGGCTACATATACTTTATCTCCAGGTGGAAGTACAGTAGGCTTTAAGAATTCATGTATTAAACATGTGGAGCTTACAGTACTGTAATGAATGTATGTACATCATCTGAAGGTAGAAGCACTGTAATGAATCTGAGTACATCATGTGGAGTTTGCATTACGGTAATGAATATATGTGTAGCAATCCAAACTCACATTTCACTTCACTTTTTTCTAGAGCAGCCATTTGTCTCAGGCAGGTCTCTGGATCTCATCCAGTTTGATACTTACACTTCAGAAATAGTTGTGCTCTTCCTGGTAAGAAGGATGAATTGTATAAATTTCCCGACGGTGGCATTTGCTCATCATTATCGTAGGCACATCTTATGTATGTGTACCAAGTCTGTGGTAATAAATACATCTTTCAAAGGTTTCTGGACTATGCTTTTCTACATTTGGTTAAGGAGGCCAATATAATTTTCTTGGTGTAACAGCAGGAGTTTTGTTGAGGGGGAAAAGGGGGGGAGGGAGAGAAGGCGATTTTGTCCTTGCATCTCCTTCCAAACTATTGTGCCGAATTTAATGAAACTTATCATGCATCTTACCTATAATCTGAACTTGTGCACACGTGAGTTTAATGGCAATTGGGTAGTTATTTTCATAATTACACCCATTTAGGACTTGGCGTGACAGGTGATTCCATATAGTTAGATTATATGCTTACAACTCTTCCTAAAGTACTGAACGTATTTTTAGCAAACTTAGAACATATCTTCCCTTAAGCTTAAGTTTATGTATCATCAGGTAATTATTTTCATAATTACTCATGTTCAGGTACTTAGTGTAGTAATGGATTTTCCAGTACGCTGTATTAATTTCTCTTCTGATTGCTACATTTCTTCTTTTGAACTGGATGTGCCAGTAGTACAGTTAATGCAATCCACAGATGGCTCATGGAACAATCTATATGAAGCCAAACTAAGCAACATGATGTCCTGTCATTTCTTTTAAGGTTTTCTTAGTTTTCATGCTTTTATTTTTGGAAATGGGGATTTTGGGGATTCAAGGGGGTATTTTGGACATCTGGATTCTAGTTGATTTCAGAGATGCTCTTTTCATGAATATCTGTGTAGTTACATTTATCTTTCACTTGTAATACATGCAAAATCCTGGTCATCAAGTGCTAATTGTAGTGCTCTATTTAATGTCTTGTTTGATTTTAGAGGAGTTATTTTAATTGTGATCAGTGTGACATAAACGGCTGAAAACAAATACATGTAAACCTGCTTACATGTATGTAACATGTATCTGAGAGATGATGGAGTTGTCATCCTGGATATGTGCTCTCTGCCTATTATACAGGGAACAAGAAAAGGAATACGCTAAATCACTGGAGAGACAAGTAAAGAGTCTAAAGCAGAAGTATGAGGATGAGAGGAAAGAAAGTCAGGTGAGTAGCCTATCAACGCCCTCTCCAACACTTCATCATCACCATGAGAAGCTTATCAACACCCTCTCCAACACTTCATCATCACCATGAGTAACTTATCAATCCCCTCTCCAACACTTCATCATCACCATGAGTAGCTTATCAACGCCCTCTCCAACACTCCATCATCACCATGAGTAGCTTATCAACACCCTCTCCAACACTTCATCATCACCATGAGTAGCTTATCAACGCCCTCTCCAACACTCCATCATCACCATGAGTAGCTTATCAACGCCCTCTCCAACACTTCATCATCACCATGAGTAGCTTATCAACGCCCTCTCCAACACTTCATCATCACCATGAGTAGCTTATCAACTCCTGCTCCAACGCTTCATCATCACCATGAGTAGCTTATCAACGCCCTCTCCGACACTTCATCATCGCCATGAGTAGCTTATCAACGCCCTCTCCGACACTTCATCATCACCATGAGTAGCTTATCAACGCCCTCTCCAACACTTCATCATCACCATGAGTAGCTTATCAACGCCCTCTCCAACACTTCATCATCACCATGAGTAGCTTATCAAAGCCCTCTCCAACACTTCATCATCACCATGAGTAGCTTATCAATGCCCTCTCCAACACTTCATCATCACCATGAGTAGCTTATCAATGCCCTCTCCAACACTTCATCATCACCACCAAGTGTCCCCATTAAGAGACACTTCTGTTTTAACACTTCATCATCACCACCAAGTGTCCCTCATTGACAAATTCTGCTGCTCTGTCACTCCATTATCACAACCAAGTGTCCAGCATTAACAAATACTTCTGTTTTAACACTTCATCATCACCACCAAGTGTCCCCCATTGACAAATTCTGCTGCTCTGTCACTCCATTACCACCACCAAGTGTCCCCCATTAACAAATATTTCTGCTTTAAGAATTTATCCTCACCACCAAGTGTCTAACATTAACAAATACTTCTGATCTAACACTTCATTATGACCACCAAGTGTCCCCATTAAGAGACACTTCTGTTCTAACACTTCATTATCACCAACAAGTGTCCACCATTAACAAATACTTCTGTTCTAACACTCCATTATCACCATCAAGTCCCCCATTAACAGATACTTCTGCTCCAACACTTCATTATCGCCACCAAGTGTCCCCCATTAACAAATACTTCTGTTTTAACACTTCATTATCACCACCAAGTGTCCACCATTAACAAATACTTCTGCTCTAACACTTCATTATGACCACCAAGTATCCCCAATTAACAAATACTTCTGCTCCAACACTGTGAACAAAAATTCAATAAAATTTTTCAACCTTGTAAAATGCATTTGAAACTTTGGATTTTACGGTAGCCTTCTCTGAACATATGGGAACCAGTTACATCACATCAGTTTTTTGTCAGTTAGTTACACATATAGACAGCTTGATTTCATCATTCTGAGTGAATGTATTTGCACATATGGATGTGAGGACATCGATATCTTCTGGGTCATTAAATAACACCTTAGAATCTGCTGTTTTAAAATCATTTCACTTGGTTGGAATAATTCTGAAAAAGAACATCAGACAAAATTGTCTAGGAAAATTGTCTGATGTTTATGTGAAATATACTTCATTTCAGTGTTTTCTTTTCATTTAAAGATTAAAAGATTAGGGTCGGTCTATATAATTGTTGAAATGTGTCAAACTTTGTTGTTTTAGAACCTGCGCACACAGGTGGATCAGCTGAGTTCTGAGTTGAATGCATCCACAGCCCAATGTCAGTCAGCCAGTGAGCAGGTGGAGAAACTGCGAGGAGAGGTCAAAAAGACAACGGAACAGTTACAGAAGAGCCAGCGAGAACAGGTGCAGCTAGAGGAAAGGTGTCATCAGTTAGGACTACGTGGTAAGCTCCTCATCTGATGACAGCCTAAAGTTACTGTAATTCTTCAACCTTTTTTAATGCTTGCTATCGGCCTCGATGGCTCAGCTGGCAGGTCGTCCTCTTCAGGGGAGGTAGATCCAGTGTCAATTCTGATTGGGTCACACCTAATACTTTAAAAGGGGAAGTTGTAGCTTCCTCACTTGACGATCAGCATTAAGGGCATAGTACAACGACTGGTTGACCCATTTCAGTGTAACGGCTCTGGTGGGGCGTTTACTTGCCTTCGGTAAGTTGTCTCAGTGAAGCAGCACTAGATAAAAGAGCTGTGGAAATCCGTCCTGCAACAAGGAGGCATATTACATGTACATGCACTCTAAGGACTCCTTCGTCATCATATGACTGAAGAATTGTTGAGTACGATGTTAAACCTTAAGCACTCACTCACTCGCATGGGTTACAATGGTGTTTATTCAAGCATATTCTCATGGGATAATGCTGTGTAGACTGATAATGTTATACTTTTTGTGAAGCCCTGAAATTGTCCAATCAAACCAATGAAGCTTTGTCTCCTCGGTCAAATTATAAATATGCATAAATTGCCCTGAAAATTGCTCTTTCTTATGCAAAATGGTTGAGGAATTCGAGTACATGAAATTTAAGTGATAATTTCAAATATCTTTTAATGACGAGTTCACAATGTTGCGGTTTGAGTGTAAATAAATCCATGTGGTAGTGGTTCACTATTCAGTTGACCAAGTTTGATCATTTGGGTGCTTGCTTTTGCCCTTAAGTAAGCGAGAAAATCTCTCTGCCCTCACTACTTGTGGGATTTTGGTGAAAATAAATGCTTGACAAGCACTGCACCATATGCAAGGTGCTCTTGTATTCCACCATGATTTTGGCATGTGTATCTGTATGTCACACATGTGTATCTATTTGTCACACGTGTATCGATATGTCAAACATGTGTATCTATTTGTCACACATGTGTATCTATATGTCAAACATGTGTATCTATTCGTCACACATGTGTATCTATATGTCAAACATGTGTATCTATTTGTCACACATGTGTATCTATATGTCAAACATGTGTATCTATTTGTCACACATGTGTATCTATATGTCAAACATGTGTATCTATTTGTCACACATGTGTATCTGTTTATCACATGTGTATCTATTTGTCACACATGTGTATCTGTATGCCAAACATGTGTATCTATATGTCACACATGTGTGTCTATTTGTCACACATGTGTATGTATTTGTGTATGTAAGTTGTCACTGTGTTCTGTACATGTATTGATTGATACTTACTTGATTGGTACTTACTGCATTGCGATCTGTATGGTATTCTGACTTGATGGTATTGGCTATATGACACTGGCCAGCAATTTGTGGAGGAGGAAACCAGGCAGAGCTAGCAGGAAAACACACTACATGTATCCAGATTCAAAGAAACAGGTTAGTCAAAGGCAAATCCATAAGAACTGATGGTCGTTTTTCTGTTTTGCCTTTCCAGCCTCAGGGGTTGACCAAACAGAGATAGCCCTCCAGAACTCAAACAAAGCTTTGGACAACAGTCAGTGAGTTGGACATCAGTAATTATTAAAATGAATGTCTCATGTTATCATCTTGACTTAAAAAATAAAGATAAACCAACCCAAAAATAAAAGATCACCTATAGTGGTACTGTTAAAGATCTTGAATATTTGTTATTTTATTGGCAGGATAAAGCTTTTTTTTTTTGATATCCGGGGGAGATTTCAAAATCAAAATCTGAAAACAATCTATTTTGTGGAAAATGTGGACTATCGTGGAAATTTTTTTCTGTTAAGGACATACTTAGATGATCAGAAACCCTAGGAAAAAAAAACAAACAAATTCATAAAACAGATCAGACAAAATAAAAACTAAGATGGATTTTCAGTTATATTTTTATTCCATTTTTGGATTTTTTTTAGACAACTCGCTTTGTAAAGCAAAAATATAAACTTGGTGTTTCGTTTTATGAGTGCTCTGATTATTTAATATCAATGCTAGTGTGACCTCAAAAGCCAAGACCCTTCATTTATATAGGGTGTGTTATTTTGGTAAATTTTGATTTCCAGATTTCGCCTCCGTGAGAAAGAGAGACAACTGGACCAGCTGACTGCAGAACATGAGACTACTGTGAAGGCGTTAGAGGTGGGATCATCTCAACTAAATACTTTTCTACTTTAGGATGCCAATACTCATAATTGTTGTACTGTCTAGAGAGGTTTTAATGGAGTTTAATGGGGATTCTTCCAAAGACCACATTTTCAGTGGAAATGTTATTAAATGAACATTAGAAACGGGTAAAGTTTTGCATCTATAAGGTAAGCGTTTATCATTCTAGGATGTATGAAATTTTATTCACATATTATTAGTAGGCCTATAAATCATGCGAATTTGTGAAACGATAAATGAGGATGTGACTGTTGCTTCCAGACAGCACAATCTCGTATAAAATACCTTGAGGCAAGAGTGGAAGACCTTAACTACCAGGTGATGCAGGAACTCATTAAAAACGAAAAGATCGAAAAGGTAAGCTTTGATCACTTCCATTATTGTTCATGTGAATATTTAATATACCCAGGTCACATGGCCAGAATTGAATATGAATCCAATTTGAACTGATTTAAATAAAAGCCAGTTGTGGAAATGCATGCATTTTGATAACACATTTCATTGTTAAATTAATGGTGTGAAGAATTTTTTTTTTAATTATTAAGTGAAATACAAAGTTGTGTGTCATGAGACCAACAGGTACATGTAAAAATACATCAGTCATTGTTATATTTGATTACTACAACTACAGTGTATGACCAAGTTGTCAGAGTACATGTATCTACTGACGTTGTAAGTGGGCAGCTCCCCTGTTTCATCTCAAATTGGGTCATTCCAAATTGGGTCATCATAATGACCAAAAACTGGCCATCTTTCTTCATGGTCAGCAAAATGGTGTCAGGAAAGTAACGGTTGGCCCAGTGTCAGTATGTTGTGACTGAGTGGGGCAATGTCGTTATTGTAGAAAGGAGGCAACTCTGCAATATGTCAGCATTAATGGAGCCTTCTTGGAATATCCTTGGATAGGTTAAAAGCAGCGCTAAATTTTAAATCAACAAAATCTATCGTGGTTTCAGGTTTGAAGCCCATATAAAATACATGTACTGCAAAAGCTGAAAGAGCCAAGTTGTACCCTTTGCAAGATGATAAAACGTTAGCTTAGATTTTTTGTTTATCTGCAAGTGTGATGACAATTTGTTGTCAGAGCATATGAAGACATATGTTTCACCTTTAAATTGCTATTATGATTTGTCCAGTTTGAATGTTGTTATTTTGTTCTGGTTTAGAAAATAGAAGGTGTACCTTTGCTAGAAGACAAAATCTTGGAGTTGGACAGACTTGTGAAGCAACAAGAGAAAGAAGTTAAGGAGAAATGTGCATTATTGACAGCCTCAAGGAAAGCTGTTCGGGAGTATAAGGAAAAAATTCGGGTGAGTTTTCTATGACAGTTTATTGATTTATTTCATTCCCCAATTATCTATTTTAACAAAAGAATACAGTACTTAACTTCTTATTGATAATGTTTTACTAACTGTGGTTACAAGAGCTGGAAGGGAGTCTACCCTTCTGCAAACCTCAGACAACTTCGATGTTGATAAATCACAATAGATCACACAGAGTCATGATAATCTCTATATATTTAATTGTGGATGGCCTCTTTTAAAGTGGTTTGCTGAAACTTGTAGAAAAGCAGGGAACTTAGGTTTAATTAATCTTTGATCAATTAAGATACAAAAGTGTACTAAATGGACCATCTTGATACTTTCTTGCTGGTGGATTAATATAATAGGATTGTTTCAATAGTGTGAATGTGCGAGTGTCATGTCTGGTAGTTTTGGCATAGCATGTCAGTGAGGCAGCACTATAAATTTCAGTACATGGGATACAGGCCTGCCAAAAAGGATTTGATTTGATTAATTAGTGTTTTTTTACGTCCTACTCAAAATATGGCAGAAGCACCCTCATTTTGCTAGGAGACAGCTACGCAGAAAGCCTGCAGGAGCATAGCATTTCAATGAGACAGCACCACAAATATGTGTGCATGGAGACAGGTCTCCTGCAAGGGGACAACTTCATGAGATGGCTATACTATATTTGTAAAGTAACTTGTCGAAGGTTGGTTGTTTTCACTGGGCACTCTCATTTCCTCCACCCATAAAACTAACCTTGCATAGGTAAAAAATTTTAGATTATGGTGTGAAAACATAATAAAATAAATAAATAAATATATATGTAGAAAACAAAAAAGAAAGAACTGGCTGGTTCTTATTTGTCATTAATTGTATATCCTCTCCCACGTACAGCCAGAGAGGAAGCCAGCAGTAGTATAGCATTTCAGTGAGGCAGCACAAATATGTGTGGATGGAGACAAGCCTCCTACCAGGAGACACTTCCATGAAATGGCCATGGTATATATGTAAAGTAACTTGTCTAAGCTTGGTTGTTAACACTGGGCACTCTGATTTCCTCCACCCGATAAACTGACGTTTTATTGTGTACTATAATTCTTCAACCTTTTCACATGTTTCCAAGATGTTTATTCAAGCATATTCTGAAGACATTATTCTGTGTAGACTGATAAAATTATACTTTTTATGAAGCCCTGAAATTGACTGATCCAACCAATGTAGTTTTGTCACCAAAATCTAATTATAAACATGCATAAATTGCACTGAAAGTTGCTATTTTATAAGGGAAAAGGTTGAGGAATTAGGGTGACAGCGAGATGTAGTAAACTATTTTAGCAGACAGCAGGCTGGCAATAACAGGTCACACACTCTCATTATTGTGAAGTAAGGCTCCTTAAAAATTCTAGATTCAAATAATTTAAAATAAATACATATGTACCAAACAAAAACAAAAAAAAATTGCTAGTTCTTGTTTGTCATCAATTGTGTATTAGCTGCATGCACTAACTAGTTTTATGGTCTCCATGAACAAGATTATGTTGTATGATCTGCATGCATTAATTGGTTTATGGTCTCCATTAACAAGAATATCTTGTATGATCTGCATGAATTAATTGGTTTATGGTCTCCAAGAAAAGATCATGTTGTATGATGTGCATGCACTAATTGGTTTATGGTCTCCATGAACAAGACCATGTGGTATGATCTGCATGCACTAATTGGTTTATGGTCTCCATGAACAAGATCATGTTGCATGATCTGCATGCACTAACTAGTTTATGGTCTCCATGAACAAGATCATGTTGCATGATCTGCATGCACTAACTAGTTTATGGTCTCCATGAACCAGATCATGTTGTATGATCTGCATGCATTATTTGGTTTATGGTCTCCAAGAACAAGATCATGTTGTATGATGTGCAGGCACTAATTGGTTTATGGTCTCCATGAATAAGATCGTGTGGTATGATTTGCATGCATTAATTGGTTTATGGTCTCCATGAACAACATCATGTTGCATGATCTGCATGCACTAACTAGTTTATGGTCTCCATGAACAAGATCATGTTGTATGATCTGCATGCACTAACTAGTTTATGGTCTCCATGAACCAGATCATGTTGTATGATCTGCATGCATTATTTGGTTTATGGTCTCCATGAACGAGACCATGTGGTATGATCTGCATGCACTAACTAGTTTATGGTCTCCATGAACAAGATCATGTTGTATGATCTGCATGCACTAACTAGTTTATGGTCACCATGAACCAGATCATGTTGTATGATCTGCATGCATTATTTGGTTTATGGTCTCCAAGAACAAGATCATGTTGTATGATGTGCATGCACTAATTGGTTTATGGTCTCCATGAATAAGATCGTGTGGTATGATCTGCATGCATTATTTGGTTTATGGTCTCCATGAACAAGATCGTGTGGTATGATCTGCATGCATTAATTGGTTTATGGTCTCCATGAACAAGACCATGTTGCATGATCTGCATGCACTAACTAGTTTATGGTCTCCATGAACAAGATCATGTTGTATGATCTGCATGCACTAACTAGTTTATGGTCTCCATGAACCAGATCTCCATGAACAAGATCATGTTGTATAATGTGCATGCACTAATTGGTTTATGGCCTCCAAAACAACATCATGTTGTTGAATCTGCATGCATTAATTGGTGTATGGTCTCCATGAACAAGATCATGTTGTATAATCTGCATGCATTAATTGGTTTATGGTCTTCTATGAACAGTCCCATGAGAACCAGGTTAGGGAAGTCAAACAGGTGAGGGAAGAGCTGGAACTCTACAAACATGAGGTGAACACACTAAAGAAACTTTTGGCGGGCAAAGATGGTCTGGTGCTGCAGAAATCACAGGCTCTGGACTTTGCAAAGGTGTGCAGCAAGTCTTCTGTTTATTCATTTATTTATTTGATTGGTGTTTTATGCTGTACTGAAGAATATTTCATTGATACGGCCAGCATTTCTTCTGTTTATGATATGTCATATAACACATATATATTATATAGAGAGATCTATATTGCTGTTTTGATGAGCTTTATTAATTTTGTTAAAATTAGATGTTTTTTCCCCTCAGTACATATTGACCTTTTAAATGTGTTTTTTTTCTCTGTAATGAATATTGAGGCCTCACCCACATGTAGAATATATTGCCACAGTTTATCAAACTTAAGGTTCTCACTGGGTAAATTGGTTGAAGCGCTGTTGTTGTCATAGCTGAACCATCACTAAACACATACAACGCTGGTTCAAATACAATTTTAAGAGAAAAGATTTTCCAGGTATCTAGAGCTTGGTAAGGCTGAAAGCACTTGTTTTCTCCACCCTTAACCTAACCACTGTTATAAGTCAAAAATTCTTGTAAATGTCATTAAACATCAATCAAGTAAATATGTAAATAAATTTACCCTGATATATAATAATGACACTGAAATTATTGTGGATTAGATGTATGAGACTTTGGAAATATAGTTACTCTTGGAGCGAATTTTGATTTGCCAAAAAAACATCTAACTTGATTAAATTTTTCTGTGCAGGATGTGATTGGGACACTTCAGTTGAGCTTGGATGGCGATAATGTGGAGAAAATTCAGCAATTAATCGAAAGGAGTAGTTTGGTCCTGTCCTCTCATAACAGTAACAGTACCATGTCCTTGTCTTGGACAGCCAGGTTAGCATGGTGAAGGGGCTTACCTTCTTGGGTTCAGAGCGGGAAAAATTTTTGATTCCAATGCTGTCATTTGTTCTCGGTGCCTTGGTGGCAATAAGTGATTAAGAGTGCAGTCTTGTGCGGCCTTGCATGAAGTTCACTCAAGTACACTAACCCTCCTCCAATGTATGTCACAATATGGTAGAGCTCATCAGAAACTCACCAAAGGTCAAAGGTTTACTCCAGGCACTACAGTTTCCTCTAACCCAAAACTGGCTGCCGTTGTATAAGTGAAGAATTCTTGTATTTGCTGTTCAGCATAAATGATATATTTATTTGATTGGTGTTTTACGCCACACTGAAGAATATTTCACCTAAACAACGATGGCCTGTGTTATGATGGGTGGAAACCGGGCAGAGCCTGGGGGAAACCCATGACCATCCACAGGTTGCTGGCAGACCTTCCCACGTACGGCCGGAGAAGAAACCAGCATGAGCTGGACTTGAACTCACAGTGACCGCATTTGTGAGAGGCTCCTGGGCCATTACGCTGCACTAGTGGGCTAACCAACTGAGCCACGGAGGCCAGCATAAATGAAGTAAATCAATAAACACCATGTGTGTTTTATATCTGAATGTGTGAAATGAATTAGATTTGTGCTGAGATCATGACTACTCAAATTTTTAAAATTAGCATCAGCTCTTTGTTTAATTTCTGGCAGTAACATTTTAAATGTGTGATTTTCTGAAAAAGAGTGTTAAGGTTGGTTTGACTGTTGTTATTGTACATGTTTCAGATCTGCCAGTCCGGAGTCAGAGTTTGTGATGACCAGTGGGAGTGTGGTCAGTTCCTCTCAGAAACACAGGCCATGGACAGCAGTGGTCAGTAACAAAATTAAGCCATGTTGCCTATATGAAATGTGAGGTTTGCATAGTATTTAGAGATCAACAATTTTGCTACATGCCTGTCTAGGTGCTCAGCAAAAGGGGATTGGACAAAACCTGCATTGTCGGAGCATCATGTCTAATGTCAGAGTGTGGTTTGTTACTGAGCTGTGTGATCAGGTGTAGATTTTAATGGATCATCTGCAGCTTTGTGTCAAGGGTGTGTCAGGTTTATGACTGGTCAAGTGGTTATCTTCTGATTTAAACCAGTTTCTTAAAATTCAATACAACTTGTCAATGATCCTGGGTTTTCCCCTGGCTCTGTCAGGTTTCCTCCCACCGTAATGCTGTCGGCCGTCGCATAAGTGAAATATTATAAACACCAATCAAATAAATAAATAAAATAAAATAAAATTGTAGGTGGGTATAGAATTTATATTATACCTGTGTGATACTTTCATATGTTCGCAGGCTACTTCAAGACAGGCGAAACCTTCCTTTGGATATCATGGCAATGTTGCATGTGGAAATCCAGAGAATGGCATTTTAGAGCGATTGCTGATTGAAGACAACTGTAAAGAAAACTGTCATTATTCACACTCTCTGAGAAGCTCCTTTGGGCTTGGAGGAAAACGCCCCAACACGTCACACGGCATGCCCAGTCGAGAAGCTTGGGGCACAGGAACACGCAAACTGATTCACAGGAATGAGGAACAGAACAGGATGAGGTACCGTCCGTGTAGCGACACGTCGTATGACGCACAGCAGACGGAAAGCTCCACAGTGTATCATATGACCAACCTAGACAACAATAACAATGACACTGGCCAGGTCAAGATTTCTTCCATTGTTAAGAGAATTATTTCTGAGAGAATAAACAAGTTAAGTGGTACAAAGTTTTCTCCATGTCAGGATGATGCCATTCTGTCTATGTTTGTTGATGTTGGTGACAGAGTTTTCGTGAAGTTTCCCAATTCACTCATACCTCAGAAGTTGTCAAAAAACCCAATGTTACAGAGATTTGGAAAAAGGAAAGGTAAGAAACTAAGAATATAATTATGTTGTCATTTAGATATTGTTGTACTATAATTCTTTAAGCTTTTGGCTTGTTTACAAGGTGTTTATTAAAGTATATTTTGAAATCATTATTATGAGGAGACTGATGAAATAATATTTTTTTATAAGCCCTCAAATCGCCCAATCCAACAAGTGTAGTTTTGTCTCCAAAATCAAATTAAACATGTGCATAAATTTCACTGAAAGTTGCTTTGTCATTTGCGAAAAGATTGAGGAATAAAGGTATCAGTGACTTCTCATGAAGTCAGGGGCTGAAAATATTGGAATTCCTCAGGTCACAAAGACGGCCAGAACTTAACAAGGCTGACTTGTGAACAGTCGGGAAATAATTGAACTGGGCAATTATTTTACTGTAATGACTGAATGGAGGGGAATAAATTACAAAACTATATCTAAAACATGCATAAATTATATGCATATAATTGATGATGTTACTGTAATTGTTCCATGGAATTCTGTCCTTCAAATTATCCTTCAAAGAGATGGCAGTTAAAGTGAGAGGTACATGTGTGACCCCATCAGACTTCTGGTTTTTAGTTATTCTGGGAAGGTGACAGCCACAAACCAATACATATGTTGTGTACAAGTACATTCAGTAGTAACAGGCCAGACAGCCAAGTATAATTAATGTACATCTAATCTGGTTTTATACCCAGTGATTTCCTAATGATTCTGTTTGAGACTTAATGATCTTTTTTTTTTTATCTACATGTACATATATTTTCAATCATATTTCCTTTCGGGGCCTCCGTGGCTCAGTCGGTTAGCGCGCTAGCGCAGCGTAATGACCCAGGAGCCTCTCACTAATGCGGCCGCTGTGAGTTCAAGTCCAGCTCATGCTGGCTTCCTCTCCGGCCGTAAGTGGGAAGGTCTACCACCAACCTGCGGATGGTCGTGGGTTTCCCCTGGGCTCTGCCCGGTTTCCACCCACCATAATGCTGGCCGCCGTCGTATAAGTGAAATATTCTTGAGTACGGCGTAAAACACCAATCAAAAAAAAAAAAAATCATATTTCCTTTCATGTTGATATGCCCCCACCATTAGGCTAAGCATATTATGTTATAGCGATAACATCTATCCGTCTGTATTCGTGTGCGGGCTATATCTCCAATTGTTTTGCAAATACAACACAATTTAATTTTTGGTGGATACATATCATTTGTTGCGTTCACCTTAACTCTTGTATCAATATCAGATAAAGGCTTCACGTGAAAGCATATTATTTTTTAAGCACCTTATTCATTTACACTAAAATTGTCAGAACTAGAGTAATTACCAAATTACAGGGAGTATTTATATACCTGAAAATATAGATAGGAACTAGCCCTTATTTTATCTTTTCTAAGTCCGCAGATATTTAATTTGCATCTTGGAATGCTGTTTCAGCCACTAGAGAGAAACATTACTGTGGGATTGTGAAGTACAAAGGCCTCATAGAGAGAGATGTCCCTGACTCCAGGCTTTATGTGGGATTAAACCTGGATGAGCCTGGTAAGTTCCTGCTGCTACATTATACAGTTAGCAGAATGGACAGT
Source organism: Liolophura sinensis (assembly GCF_032854445.1). Classification (NCBI taxonomy): domain Eukaryota; kingdom Metazoa; phylum Mollusca; class Polyplacophora; order Chitonida; family Chitonidae; genus Liolophura; species Liolophura sinensis. Next base: position 16,885,470 of record NC_088303.1, on the reverse strand, counting down.
ATAGGTATATCATAATCATGATCTACCACATATGATTGGTAATTATGTTGGCTGTACGATTTTGGATAACGATACCATCGTCTTTATGGCATATGATTGCTATAGGATTGGTGATGATGATGCCATGGCCTTTAGGGTATGTGAAGACCATAGGATTGTGGATGATGATACCATCATCTTTATGACATATCATGGCTGTAGTATTGTTGGATGATACCATCGTCTTTATGGCATATGATGACCATAGGATTGTGGATGATATCATTGTCTTTATGGCATATGATGGCTGTAGTATTTAGGATGATGATAATGTCATCTTATGGTATATGATGGCCGTAGGATTGGTGATGATGATGCCGTGGCCTTTAGGGCATGTGAAGACCATAGGATTGTGGATGATGATATCGTCTTTATGGCATATGATGGCAGTAGGATTGTAGATAATGATACCATTGTCTTTGTGGCATATGGTAGCCATAGGATTGTGGATGATATTGTCTTTATGGCATATGATGGCTTTAGTATTTAGGATGATGGTACCATTGTCTTTATGGTATATTTGAAAGTTATAGGATTGTGTGTGATGATACTATGCTCTTTATGGCGTATGATGACTGTAGTATTGAGGATGATGATAATGTCATCTTTATGACATCTGATGGCTGTAGGATTGTGGATGATACCATTGTCTTTATGGCATATGATGGCTGTAGTATTGTTGGATAATGATGACATCGTCTTTAGGGCGTGTGAAGTGTGCAAGATTGTGGATGATGATATCGTCTTTATGTCATATGATGGCTGTAGTATTATTGGATAATGATGACATCGTCTTTAGGGCGTGTGAAGTGCGCAAGATTGTGGATGATGATATTGTCTTTATGGCATATGATGGCTGTAGCATTGTGGATGATAATGTCATCTTTATGGTATTTGATGGCAGTACGATTGGGGATGATGATGCCATCACCTTTAGGGCATGTGAAGACCATAGGATTGTGGATGATTATACCATCGTCTTTATGGAATTTGATGGCATTAGTATTGTGGATGATGATATCATCATCCTTATGGCATATGATGGGCTATAGGATAGTTGGATAATGATACCAGTATCTTTATGATATATGATGGCTGTTGGTTGTTAGATGAGGATATCATCCTTATGGCATATGATGGGCTATAGGATGGTTGGATAATGATACCAGTGTATTTATGATATATGATGGCAGTAGTATTGTGGGTGATGATATCATCATCCTTATGGCATATGATGGGCTATAGGATAGTTGGATAATGATACCAGTGTATTTATGATATGTGATGGCTGTTGGTTGTTAGATGAGGGTATCATCCTTATGGCATATGATGGGCTATAGGATGGTTGGATAATGATACCAGTGTATTTATGATATATGATGGCAGTAGGATTGTGATGATAATATCATCCTTATGGCATATGATGGGCTATAGGATGGTTGGATAATGATACCAGTGTATTTATGATATATGATGGCAGTAGGATTGTGATGATAATATCATCCTTATGGCATATGATGGGCTATAGGATGGTTGGATAATGATACCAGTGTATTTATGTTATATGATGGCAGTAGTATTGTGGGTGATGATATCATCATCCTTATGGCATATGATGGGCTATAGGGTGGTTGGATAATGATACCAGTGTATTTATTACATATGATGGCTGTTGGTTGTTAGATGAGGATCCCATCATCTTTATAACTATCTCCTAACCATCCACAAAGTGACTGTATGCCAGGTTTAAATTTTGTACTTTTTAAAAAAAAAAATGTTAGTTCTTTCTATTAACGTGGATTTTATTTAACCATGCTAGAGGGGTGTCCCAAAAGTTTCTGGCCTCACCTGGAAAATGAATGCACACAGCTGCTATCTTTATACAGTAGATAGGCCATCTCTTTATGTGACTAACAAGGTGTTGGACAATCACCAGGGATCAACACGCCAGTACTTTTCCATACCTGACTCAAGGCATCACTCTGCTCTTGTGCAAAAATGGAGAAGACTGAATTGCGGCAGTAATTAAGTATTTGCTTATGAAAAAATTGACTCCAGTGGAAATACACATGGAAAGACATGGGGCAGACATTAGAGGACAATGCTCCTTCATACAGTACAGTGAAAGAGTGGTGTGCCACTTTCAAACGGGGCAGAACCAGCACCAAAGATGAGCACCATCCTGGACGACCATCTGAGGTGACCACACTTGAAGAGGTAAATGCAGTGTTGGACACAGTCATGGAAGACAGAAGAATGACTGTCAGACGTATAGCCAAGATTCATGGTATCAGCAAATCATCAGTGGAACGAATCATACAGGATAAATTGAACATGAACAAGGTGTCAGTGAGATATGTTCCCAGTATATTGTCAGAGGAACAGAAGCGATAGAGGGTCCATGTCTGTCAGGAACGTTTGACTGCATATTGTGCGGACAGAGAGGGGTTTGTTGGACATATTGTTACTCGGGATGAAACCTGGGTTCACCATTTTGATCCAGACACCAAAGGCCAAATCATGGGTGGAAGCACCTCGGCTCACCAACACCCAAAAAGTTCAAGACTGTTCCATCCAGTGGCGAAGTCATGGCGTCTGTGTTTTGGGATTCTGAAGGAGTAATTATGGTTGACTACTTGCTGAAGGGTACAACAATAAATGGTGAATATTACAGCAATGAACTACAAAAGTTACGAGAAGAAATCAAGAATAAACGTCGCGGGAAACTTGGATGTGGTGTTTGGTTGTTGCAGGATAATGCTACAGCTTACACAGCACAGGTTTCAGTGAGAACTGCAGGCGACTGTGGATACCGGATCCTTCCTCACCCTCCCTGTTCACCAAATTAGGCCCCATCAGACTTCTTTTTGTTCCCCAGGCTGAAACATGAACGGTGTGGTCATCATTTTGATACAGATGAAGACGTGATACATGCTGTAGAGGCATTCCTTGAGGGGTGATCAAACCTAATTCAGGGACGGACTGATGCAACTGTAGCATTGATGGAACAAATGCATTGAACTCCAAGGGAATTATGTTGAAAAATAGCTAAAGATCAGAATTCTCTCTGTCTCTTGTCTTGTTCAGGCTGGAAAGTTTTGGGACACCCCTCGTACTGTTAACTTGAGGCCCAGAATTTCTAGCCCTCCTCCACATACATGTATATGTAGGATATGACAGTATCTACACTTCTGCTGTTAAGTTTGGGCTCCATGTGTTTTGTATGTGATTATTTAGTGTAGTTTGACAATCTATTGAATCCCATATATTTTAAATAAAAACCCAAAGCACAGTTTTCCTGATGGGGCCAAGAGTGCACCGAGACAATAACTGTATGAAGTTTGTGTGTACTGGTTTGGGGTTTTACTGTAGCTGATTATTTCATGCTCTTTGATGTACTTGTATGTTTTGTAGAGAAAGGCCCTTACTGCAAAATTTTGTATATATATGTATCTTTAAGATTAAGATGACATGATTTTCTGTTTTTGCCAGCTGGTGATACCGATGGTAAAGTTAGAGATAAGACATACATGTTTACCTCCCCTGAGCACGGCAAATTCTTGAGGATTCTTAACATCGTCTCTGTGTTTGATATTCAGGTGAGTAAATAAGAAAACTATTTTGTATTTCAGATATCTGTATAAAAATTTCTTGAAAACCAGTTCACTCATACCTTAAATGAAAGTTCCAGACAAAAAATTTTCCAGATTGAAAAGCATTGTTAAAATGTGCTCTACCCTAATTCCTCAACATTTTACATATGATAGAACGACTTTCTGTGCAATTTATGCACGTTTTTAATTTGATTTTGGAGGCCAAACTACATTGGTTGGATTTGCCAGTTTCAGAACTTCATAAAAAGTGTAATTTTATCAGTCTACACAGAATAATACCTTCAGAATATGCTTGAATAAACACCTTGCAAACATAGGAAAAGGTTGAAGAATCACTGTACTCTGAAAGAGCACCAAGAAATTGTTTTATTCCGTTTTTGGAAAAACCAGATAGAGCTGATCCCAATGTTTGACTGGAGACTTACATTATCACATGATGGTGTCACAACTGATGGCCTTGAATGCTTGACAAAATGCCTGAGTGTTAAGCATACAGTGTTCAGATACTCATGACAAATGATAGACAACATTTTCAGTTTTCTCTACCTGGTGAAAAAATTTTTTTGTGAAGAATGAGTGTATAAAATTCATAAATATGTAAGAGGATTCATGAAGTGATGGTATTCATTATCATTATTGATATAATGGCTGCCTATGCTGATTTCAGTATTTTTTCTTCTGATCTACATGAGAATTGTATGTATGGTCTAAAAGGAATGATGGGAGGGTCTTACAGCAACTGGTGGATGGTCGTGGGTTTCCCCTGAGCTCTGATTGGTTTCCTCCCACCATAATGCTTGCTGCCGTCGTATGAATGAAATATTCTTGAGTACAGCGTGAAACACCAATATAAAAAGTAAATAAACAAATAAAAAGAACGGTTTTGGGAGTAACTTGCAGCAAGTTATGGCAGGATTCTTTTCTAGAGTTCTCCATTTCTTCTGATCAGAGCTCACAGGTCATAGTGGTATAATCATGGCGATTTTAAAAACATAATAAATTTAACAGGAATGTGGTGGCTCTTGGCAGTTATTTTGACAAGATGACTGTCACTTTTAAAATGAATGAATAATTACGGTTTTACAGTATTTAGGCCACATAATGAAAGTCAGTCAGTTCATGCTGTATTGTTGATAGAATGTAAGAAAAGATTTTTATACTCATAGGGACTACATGTACATGGAATTTCTGTTTTTCAAACTGCCTTCTCTTATACTTGTTGATTCCAGAGTTCTCGCTACATAGAATTGTCTGCATTGAAGAAAGAGTATCTCCAGCACAAGGAAAATTCTTCTCACTAACGGTCAATCTGATTGGTCGCTTGTTCTGACTGTCATTGTCCAATGACACAGCCCTTCTCATTTGTCAAGACTTCATTAGGCAGCATGTTACTTGATTAGTGTGGTTAGTTTGTTTTTAAAGTAGATTGTCTCCCTTTATTTAGAACATACAGATGCATTGGGAGCATCTGAGTAATGGGTGGTTAAAATCAAGTTCACCTTTATCTGACGGCCTATGTTATTTGCAGATTACAAACGTCATTCACAAAACTAACTTATATGTCTGTGAAACATGGGTAAACAGTTGATATTAATTCAAGACCTGTCTACGTGTATGAGCTACTTCACAGACATGAATCTCGAGCTTAAAATTTCTTCCATACAAATGTGAATTGTGTTGGCATGTGATCTGCCACACTTGTGGTTACGTGTACATGTGACTTAAATCGTACTCCTGTTTTCTGTACAGAATTCAAGGCCATTGATTGTCTGCTCTGCCACGATGATTGTTTGCTGATTTAAATCACATGATTGGATGAGGTTTTCACCAACCTTGCCACGATGATTGTTTGCTGATTTAAATCACATGATTGGATGAGGTTTTCACCAACCTTGCCATGATGATTGTTTGCTGATTTAAATCACATGAGTGGATGAGGTTTTCACCAACTCTGCCATGATGATTGTTTGCTGATTTAAATCACAATAAGCATGATGATGAGGTTTTCACCAACCTTGCCATGATGATTGTTTGCTGATTTAAATCACAATAAGCATAATGATGAGGTTTTCACCAACCTTGCCATGATGATTGTTTGCTGATTTAAATCACAATAAGCATGATGATGAGGTTTTCACCAACTCTGCCATGATGATTGTTTGCTGATTTAAATCACAATAAGCATGATGATGAGGTTTTCACCAACTTTGCCATGATGATTGTTTGCTGATTTAAATCACAATAAGCATGATGAGGTTTTCACCAACCCTGCCATGATGATTCTCTGCTGATTTAAATCACAATAAGCATGATGATGAGGTTTTCACCAACTCTGCCATGATGATTGTTTGCTGATTTAAATCACAATAAGCATAATGATGAGGTTTTCACCAACTCTGCCATGATGATTGTTTGCTGATTTAAATCACAATAAGCATGATGATGAGGTTTTCACCAACCCTGCCATGAAATGCTTTCTGTTGAGTTGTTAAGGTGATAAAGTTTGTGTTGTGCATAGAGGTGTTCCAATTTTTTGGCTCCTAGAATGAATTTGCACAGCACCTGTTATTAAAAAGTATTCAATACTGGCTTCAGATGTATTGTATCCATGAGCATTCTGTAGCAGAGTGCAGTACCACGGAAGTTGGATGCCATCCTGAGTATGCCACTGTAAATAGCTTAATTCCTCAACATTTTCGCATGTGGAAGAGCACAGTTCACTGCAATTTATCCACATTTTGAATTTGACCTTTGAGACAAAACTTTATTTGTTGAATAGGCCATTTTCAGGGCTTCATAAAAAGTACAATGTTATCAGTCAACACAGAATAATGTCTTCAAAATAGGCTTGAATAAACACCTTGCAAACATGAATTACTGCAGACCCAAAAGCCAGGTTAGCATATAGTAGCATGCTATTATAAAATCAGTAAATGACCTAAAATTTCGCTACCAAAAAGTCTAAGTTTAGTGGCAAATAAATGTCAGAGTGTTACATTTGATGCAAAAACATGCATTTTTCCAGTAGGATATCATTCTGCCTTGAAACACACTTTTCTGAGATCAGTAGAACTTTGGTAATCAAATTCTGCAAATTTTGGGTTACGCTGTGGTTTTTTTGCCAAGTTAATTCATGTACATAAAATAGCATACTGCTATGCTGGGTTCATACGCATACTGCATGTAAGTACCGGTAGGAAAAACTTTGTCTTTAATTCACGGAAGAGAAATGGGAATTAGTCAGGGTTTTTTTTTTGTTTTTTTTTGTATTAGTATAAAATAATTTACTTCCAGGAAAGAAATGTTCCCTGAAATTATATTTGTATTATTATCTCTGTCAGCATTTATTTATATTGTAATATTTAGTGTAAATACGTATATATATATATATTTCCACAAATAAAGTACCCCTAAATAAAGTAGATTCCTGTACAGAAAATCATGGATTTCTCCAAAAATTTCTTTGTGTTATACATTTGTAAATCCGTATTGTTTGAAGAAGTAAATCTAATCTACATGCACGAGGGATACAACCATCATTGAAGATGATTGCTGGGAAATGTGGCATTTCACCCAACCTTTTCAGGAAATAAACAAAATGTACCACTAATGACTAACCCCTTTGGTTTCATACTGTACGTGCATTAAAAGGTGTGTTCTGACACAGCTTTGTGTTGGTACTTGTAGTTAATTAATGCCTTGCCCAAAGAGTGTTAGTTTGATGTTGGTTATGATTATAGAATGAATGAATGAATGCTTGGGGCTTGTTGTACTTAACTATTTTTCTGTCATATGACAAGGAGTCATCATTAGGTTTGTGCACATATACTGTGTCTTCTTGTGGTAGGGAATTGGCGCCGATAGCACAGTTGGTAGAGCATCTGCTTCGGGAGCAGTAGATCCAGGGTCAATCGCACCCACGACCTTAAAAAAGGAAATTGTAACTTCCTCGCTAGGCGTTCAGCATGAAGGGCATAGTGCAACGACTGGTTGAACTGTATCAGTATAATGGCTTGGGCGAGGCCACTTACTTGCCTTCAGTAAAGCGTCCCAGTGAAGCAACACGAGATAAAAGAAAAAGGAAATCCATTCTACAACAAGGAGGCACATTACATGCACTCAAGGAGACCTTTGTCGTCATATGACTGAAAAATTATTAAGTATGACATTAAACTCCATGCACTCACTCACTCACGCTTGTGGTAGAGCGTCCATGTTGCCAAAGTGCTACCTACACTGAAGTATCATGCTAAAGACACCAGACAGGACACCCCACCCAGTTATACTGATAACAGGCCAACCACTCCTGTTCCCTTGTTCAAACCTCTCAGTGCTGAGTGCCAGTCGAGGCAGCAACAAGTATCATTTTTAAAGTCTTTGATACAACCCAACCCGATCCTACCTGACCCCATGTTTGATCCTACCTGACCCATGTTTGATCCTACCTGACCCATGTTTGATCCTACCTGACCCCATGTTTGATCCTACCTGACCCATGTTTGATCCTACCTGACCCCATGTTTGATCCTACCTGACCCATGTTTGATCCTACCTGACCCATGTTTGATCCTACCTGACCCCATGTTTGATCCTACCTGACCCATGTTTGATCCTACCTGACCCCATGTTTGATCCTACCTGACCCATGTTTGATCCTACCTGACCCATGTTTGATCCTACCTGACCCCATGTTTGATCCTACCTGACCCATGTTTGATCCTACCTGACCCCATGTTTGATCCTACCTGACCCATGTTTGATCCTACCTGACCCATGTTTGATCCTACCTGACCCCATGTTTGATCCTACCTGACCCATGTTTGATCCTACCTGACCCCATGTTTGATCCTACCTGACCCATGTTTGATCCAAATGCTCTAAGAATTAGGTTACCGAGGCGGTGAACTACATGCGCGTTGTCGACCATTTACTGCCAGCAAGGCCCCACAAACAGTGAAAGTGGGAAAATCTAAAAAGCCCTATCCAAGGTCGGGCTTGAACTAGCACCTCAAGTGTACTGGCAACGGAAAGGCAAATGTTTTTACTTCATTTCATTTCAAATGTCAAAAAATATATTCATGTGCCTAAAAACTGACACCAAATCATAAAGTTTTCTTATGTAATTTATTTACAAATTCTTGACAAAAGTTAACTTTATTTGGTAGATTCAAACTGCCACAGAAACATCCTCTGCTTTTATCCAAAGAGCAGCTCTATCAATAATACACACCACACTCAAATCTGCTTCCCAATATTGTGGAGCACACTGGTCCTACCATGATGATTGTTATTATGCTCCTGTTGACATCAAGCCTGTTTAATGTAATAGGGTTAAGGCTAATTGTAACATGCAAGTCTGCAGCATAACTATTTCTCTGCCTGAAACTGCAGTGCATCATGGGATATGAAGTGTGGTAGGGCTGAATGGAAAACCATTTATTCAGCCTATTATTCAGCCTATTATTCAGTCCTGACTCTCCAGTCATGTTTAGGGAGCAAATCGGCAACATTTTATTCATGCACTACAAGAGAGCTATGGGTTGTCCAGCTTGGACCTGAGGCACCATTGTGTGGCAAAAGGACTGCATACGAGTCACCTGACAGGATTAATTTCTTGATCAGTTATAAAAAATCACCAGCAGTGTTCCATATTTAGTGAAAGATGTAATACTCTAAAAGTTTCACATATAAAAGGAAACTGAAGCATCAATAAAGTATGTATTCTGAAATTTGCATAATAAGAATCAACAGAGTACATTTACATATAATTTGCTTTTCCAAGTTGAGAGAATACATTTATCGCACAAAAATGATACCAGATTCCTCTGGACGAGCCATAAACATCCTCATCCAAGATTTTGATTATCACGCAGAAACCGATTTAATGCTTAACCACAGCTTGCTCTTCACAAGAAGCATTCCCATAGAATAATTGACTCTAACCTCCCCTCATACTCCACAATGCATATAATCCATGTGTCTAGATAATGTCTTCAACAAGTCAATATGTCTACTGGAAACTCTTTTGTTCCTGAGTTTTGTGAGAAGGTGACAGTATTTGTGGCTATGTCCAGTCATTTCAGCTGATAACCTCAAGGGACAATTCCATCCCAGTCAGGTGGTGTACATGGCCATTCCATAAGGAAAAGAGCTTGGGAGTGCTGCACGAATTGGTTTAACCCTAACAGGACATTTAACTTGTGCACTGGTTTAACACTACCAGCAGGTAGGTGTGAATTCATCAAAAACTGGAGCACTGGTGTAATACAACCAGCAGGTAGGCATGAATTCATCAAAACCAAATCAGGCAACACCAATTTTGTTTTCTGTTTTACACTAAATAATCCAATAAAATGGAATAAAACCAGCACAAAAGAAAATCCACCCTTTTAGTTTATCTCACCTTGAAATTTTCAGGGCTTGCTGATCCAGTAAATATTCTTCTACAGGAAAAAAATACTGGAACAATCTACATTCCCCACAAATTAAATGATTTTTAAGTTTACATTTTTACACCTTCCTCTTGCGTTGGAAAAACATTTATTCTACCTGTAAAACAAAAATTTAAATTGGTGTGGCCTTACGTACTAGAGCAAGATTTACTCCTTATCAGGTAGACACATATTCAAGTGTCACATCTATCTTTTTGAAGTAGCGGAATTTGGTGCTGGATAACAGTACCCTATCAGGCAGCACCTTTTCAGCACAACACAACCTGATACAAGCATTGGTAAGTCCTCAAGATCGTACTTCAGGATGGACTATTTTTTATCCTCCTTGTAAGCAATAGAAGGTTCTGTAAATTGAAACAAGTCATCATGGAAGGCCTCTTCTGGCAGAGGTCCCTCAAGGTCTTCCGGGTAACATGTGGGCATGAGGGGTGGGCTATCTGAGTTTTTCCTGCGAGGTAACACTGTGTCCATGACACGAACATACGCATGGTTGGGGCCTGGCAAACACGGGCCAGTCACATACAGCACATTGTAGCGGTAGTTAATACGATGAATCTGAGAAATATAAAAGACAATTGTCAATTTTTGAAGTTCAAGTATTATTTTCTCACAGTAAGAAAGCAAGGTTCATACAGAGATATATGAAGGGATGATCATGGCTTTGTGCCAATTCAGCAATATTACAGCCATACTGTGGTGACAAAAAGAAATAAAGCAATCAGATGTGTAATCTGTTTAAACATCCAGTATGCCAATATTTCATAGATATTACATTTAAGCAAAATAATTAAGCAAGATGTACATTTTTATGGACAGGTGAATTTCGCTGAGACCGATTCGATGAATACCAATGATGACAAACAGATTATCACTGATGATATACTAACTGTCAGTCCCCTCAGCGCTCTCCAGTCTGCTCCCATGTGACCCGGCATTCTCTTCCCCTTCCAGATGCTGCCCTTTGTCTGTAACCCACACAAATTATCATTCTTCACATCAATGCATCACAAACTGATGGATCACTCTTAGAATGAATTCGATGAATTTAATGATTTCATTGGTGTGTCATGCCTTCCTGTAGATTTTTGACGTGAGCGTCGGTTTTATGTCGGGAGAAAACACCTAGAGAATACCACTGCCCCTTTCCAGGCTCCTAAATCCTAACAAACCAGCTGACAAAGATTAAACAGTGAAATTAATTTAAATTACTTAAAGGATTCTTTAATAACACTGTAATTATTTTTCAACAGCAGTTCTAACTTCCAGGTTTATAGGACTGTAAAAGTACAAACGCTGGATACAAAAATCGTCATTTTTATCACAACATTTCACAATTATTTCAACATTGAATTATAAACTGAAGATTGAAGGATTTGTAGATCCACACCAGCGGAGCACACATAAGTTTTCAACTGGTATATTAATACCCAATTCCTCCACCTTTTTGCATATATAAAAGAGCAACTTTCAGAGCAATTTACGCACATTTAAAATTTTATTTTGGAGACAAACTACATTGGTTGGATTGGCCAATTGCAGGGCTTCACACAAAGTGTAGTTTTAGCAGTTAACACAGAATAATGCCTTCAGAATAATGCTCGAATAAACAACTAATGTTGAAGAATTAGGGTAATACTATTCCAGAGGCTCTGTCGAACAGTTTCAAAGTGAAACATTCACAAAATCAAACACTGATTATTCATGTTCATCAGCTGTGTCAGACAGGGAGAGCATCCATACATCAATAATATCAACTGAGGTACTATGCTGATAATACTATTATACTGACACCGGGTTACCAGTCGTGTTTCCTCGCTCTAACCTCTCAGTGCTGAGCGCCAAGTGAGGCAGCAACAAGTATCATTTATAAAGTCTTCAGTACAATGCGACCTGGGTTGATCCCAGGTCTCCCGACACTGAGGCGGACGCTCTAACCATACTTCACCCTCTGTGGTGGACTTGTATACAGTTCTGATTGGTTACTTGCACTCACCCCTGTTCCAGCAGCACTGCCCATTTTTCGGTGAGACTTTGTGGTACCATGGGTCTTTGGCATACCCTTCATCCCCCACCGCTTGATAACACCCTGGAATCCATGGTCGATACTGCAACATGGACACAAAACCACGGCTCACAAGCCTATTTTTCACCTTTGTCCAGTTCCAGACAACATTCCTCAGTCACATAAAACAACGACTACAAAGACACTAACACATGTCCACACCAATACAAACAAAGGAACCAACTCTTCCACTAGCCTCTACTATCAACAGGTCTGTAAGCTTACTTACAGAGTTGCATCATCGTACCTCACAGATTTAGAACTAAAGTAAGACAGAGTAAATAGTGACATCATGAACTCTCTGAATATTTTTGTGAATGATTTATTTATTGATTTATTTATTTGATTGGTGTTTTGATTTGATGTGTCAAAGAAAATTTCACTTATGACTTGTATGCAGCCAGTATTATGGTGGGTGGGTGGGGGGTGGGGTGGGGTTGGGGGTGAAGCCAAGACCATCAGCTGCTTGTTTTTCTGCATGACCATAAAGATTCCTAATACAATGAAATGCATAGCTTCATTTGTGCCTTCATAAGTACCTTCATAAGTACCTTCATTTGTGCCTTCATAAGTGCCTTCATAAGTACCTTCATAAGTACCTTCATTTGTACCTTCATGAGTATCTTCATAAGTTAAACAGCTCAAACCTTAAAGGTGTACATTTCCACACATATCACAAAAGCATGTGGATCTGCATTACGATAACATTTTTTAAAACTTACGTTTTGGCTTGAACATCCACTACATCACCAACCCTATAATGTGTTGCATTTAGTGGAGTACCTGTAACGATCAAACAAAGAGGAGAGTGCCTTTGTGAAGTCTGTGGAGTAGAAATAACCCCTGGGCTGGGATGAATTACTAACTAGGTGTTGGAAAAAGGAAGTACGATAGGCTAACTTAATTCTGTCATTTTGTCAAGAGGAGAGGTCCAATATTAGGCTTTAAACAACCAAGGTAAACATTCATCACCTGATGGTGTAGTTAGTTTTGCAGAGTGAGAAAATACGGATCTGAATTCAAAGTATCCTACATAGACAACTGGCCAACTTATCTACAACTCTCTCACCTAAAATACTCCACAAAAGCACTTTGGGCACTAATTAGTGAATACTATTCACAGAAAAAATCATGCCTTAAATCCTTTTAAATAAAATGAAGCCATTTTAATGAAGCCTCTTATAGGACTAATTTATGATAATCAATTTAGCATATACATTTATTTTTGCGCATTAAGTGCTCAAAATGCACATGGTTTTTCATCAATCAGTAGACCGACTTACTACAACTAGAGACCCTGCTCTGACAAAATGTAGTCCATGCATAAATAAGCACAATTTCTTTAGCTCCAATATGATTACGGTCTTTAAATTTCCATTTCATTGGTTTCAATTGCAAACTATTTAAAATAAATGAATACAGTGAAAATTCATGGGCTTAGACTATTACAAGGCCGCCACTTCATCAAACGTGGTCAAATCCCCACACCATGGGAATCCTGACGCTCTGTCGTCAGGTGAGAGAGACGTGGGTAATCATGCTAGCAAAGTTTCATGGTTTAAAATCACATCTTGTTTGAAAGGAACGGCTATGGTACATAAAGATAACTCGACTAAAAGTTTGGCTCTACAACACTAATGTAAAGTCTGCATTTATTGAAAATATCATCTTCGTGCAGCAGTGTAGCCACTGATCATGTGTGGCTGAAGTTCCAGTGACCCCAAATGGAAATTTTCGAAACGAGCAGTGAACATTAATCATGATGCACTAGTAGAAATTAATGATGAACCTACACACGACTGTTGTTAGTGTGTAACCACCAAATACATTTCCTATTTTTACTGATTACATTAAGCAGATGGGAAGACAAAAATATGAAAGACGTCAAGTTCATAGAAGCCGTAAATTTCGAATCCAGGTGACAAATTTCATAGACCTAGAGTGAAACGAGATCACATCACCGACTGTATGGGATTGATCAACACGAAGGCCTTAAACGTGTTTTCCGTACCACTCGTTGTTGTTGAAGCTACGTCACACCGAATTCTATGTTAGTTCAGGGGTTTCCCTGGCAGAAGGCGTTTTGAATGTAAACATTGAAAGTAGTGCCTATTTTCAGAGCATGCATACGTGGAAGAATATAGGATGCCATTATGTGGGTAACAGCCATGGGTATATGATAAACACATATATAATAATCCCAGGTATGATCAAGAGCTTAAAGGGTTTATGGTGGCTTCCTTACCTGGCTGAATAGCAGCTTCAGGGGTGACAAGAAAACGCGTCAGACGACGCTTGGGAGGAACACATGCTTCTGAGAACAAATTGTTGTATTCCTTAGAAAACTGGGGAAAAATTTGAAACACAAAGTTAATAGAGTGCACAACCTTGTGTCTTATTAAATGTCAGTGTTAAGCTGAGGCCTAACACACAGAGAAAAAGATGTATCCCATTCTGATAATGCATTCAATACCTTTACTACTCCTATTATTTATTAATACTTTCAGATACGTATAATTCATCGCCTTAGGACAATGATTATTCCAAGATGATGAATAATTAACTCTAATAATTAATAATTAACTCAGAGTCAATGAATTCCTATTTGAAAGTCACCAATTTATTACCTCATGATTACTACTTACCCCCAGGATTATGAATTCAATTACCTTGGTATGACCAATTCATTATCTTAGGATCACTGCTTCAATAAATCTTCATCTATTAAATTTTTTTTTTCAATACACGTACAATGGCAAATGCTGAGAAAGCCTTTTTCTCTTTTTTTTGCTTTCCTCATCATCTTCATTTTACAAGCAGGTTTACTTTTTTTTAGCAACTGAATTGTCTAATCTTGGCGTCGTCTAAGGGTTTGTTTAAGGCCACAATTTCCAAGCCAAGTGTTACAATTTGAATTTATTCAGGTATTTCAGAACACTAGCGTTATGTGTTAGCATGCTGTTGGCCCTATGCACCCACCTCATGGGGATCACAGCTCAGTGCGCCCACAACAACTATGCCATACTTTGTACCCCAGTAAGGCTGCCAGCCAAAAGAGTTCCGAACAACTTCTGGAGGATTGTACCGAATAACATGGTTGTCCAAAACCTGTGAAGACAGCATGAGCAGTTATGTTTATATAGTTACTGATTTTACCCTTGTTTTTCCCTATTGTATTATAACACACCACCATTCTTCACCAAAAATTCTTGAGTATTGTGGAATTAAGCAACAACAATCCAATATATTATACATGTACACCAAATAAAGAAGACAGACACAATTCATATACAGACATTACTGGAACAGAATTTAACAAAATCAAGCATAATTCTGAGGGTTAAAGGCATTTTTTGTAATGATCGAGAGATTTAAGTATCAGCAGACAAAAAGCTAGCCTTCTGGGCTACAGTACATCTTACCTGAAGGAGTGTGGTGTAAAACTTGTGACCCTCTTTCGTCCACTGTGGCAGAACCCCAATTTTTAGCGCCAGCACACCTGTTCTCCTTGTGCTAAAAAAAAACAACTGATTAATGAAATATTCTATCTGTAGAAGAGCCCATAGATGTATATAAGCGAAGACAATATAACATCTCAAATATCCTCCTTGTCTGGCTGATGTTCAGCAGAGAAGAATATATGGATAGAAAAGTGCTTGGTTCTAACCAGTTTGCATCCACACACAAGCCTTTCATATAGGGGAAATATTCCTGCTGTTACAGTGTAAAACCTCAATCAAATCACTAAGGACATAAATACTAAGGACATAAATAAAAAGGATCTATTTTTACATTTCTGTAGATCTGATGGATTGGACAATCCTGTAAAATGCATTTTTTTCCCCCCCAAAAAACAAACGTAATGACATATCGTAAATAATCTTATTTGTTTATTTATCTATTTTTAGTCAACATCTTACCCGCTTACATGATGGTGGTCAGTTTTATGGGTGGAGGAAGCCAGTGGTCAGGGAAAACCACCACCTACTGGTTGGGAGTGTCTTTAATGAAATTAACATGGGAGAGATGGGGCAAATTAGCTCTAAAATTCAAGTGAGACACACTGATTTCAAGGTCTGGCTAAATTTATGCGACCTACCCTTGGTAAATTACTGATGAATTTTCCCATATTGTGGTGTACACATATTCACACCATATTGGTGATAGACAAGTGGTCTTCAAATACTAGCAATATTAGACTGCTGAAACGGCCGCATGAGCTTCATCGACTCCTTATTGTAACCAAGGCCCCACAAAAGGGACAGTGAGAGTGGGGGGAGAGTGGGGCAAATTCTCTGTCAATATTTTTAAAATTGAAGATTATTTTTTGAACTGCATCTTTCAGTATCGTTCTATCAAGTCAACTTTACAATGTTTACAATGACAATATGGTTATGCCCTGGAGAAAGAAGAGTTAAGAAAATTAGGATTTGAATACAGATCAATGGACACTTGATCAGGCTACTTATTCTTACCTCCTTGTCCATACACCTCGTTCCCATGGCCCATCTTTCAATGGACTCTTCTGTTGTGCATATCTAGCCTGCACTAGCTCAGAGATATATTCCTGGTTTTCAGCTGTAAGGTCTTCATCAGTCTCACTTGGTTGTTGTGGAACAAACCATGACGGGTGTCTAGTTGACCGCTTTCGACCTCTGGTTATCTGGTGGTTACCTAAAGCTCTGAAACCAGATATATATGTAGCTTAAGTAAATGTTACACAAGAGTGGGTATTTTTAATTTAGGAAAAGGAAATAACATAAATATACCACTAAAAAGGCAACCCTTTTGGACAGTCTTAAAAAATCATCTATTTCTTTTTTCTTATTTTCACTTAAACATGACGTACTGCCATAAGAAATCATATAAAACTTCAGGAATATGATAAGATCATTCAGCCTCCATGACAGTGCAAAGGAACAAATTGTACACTGAACAAACCATAAGTTTCATGGAGCAAAATATTTTAAATATATCAATGTGGTAAGTCTTGTATCATTGGTAAGTTCAGTAACCAAAATGGTATTTGTCACACAGAAAAATGACAGCTATAAAGATGTCTGCGCTCAGTTGCTGTGACTGTTACACCCTTCACTTTGTAACAATTTATGTCATTCAGAATGACATAATTGACTGCACCGGTCTTTAGCTTTAATCCAGTATTACATTTCAGAGAATCTTACTTTCTATTCTAAACATAAAATGATGGTTACTGGTTTGGTCTCCTGTTCCTTGGTATGGCCTAATAACCAGATGGAAAACCTGGATGGGTAGAAAACCCAGATAAATGCTGATTGCATAAAAACTATCCCATACATCGACCCAAACTCAACGGATTCTGAAAGAAGATTCATTTATTTTAGTACATTTATCTTGACCCAATGAGAGTTGGTTGAGGGCCACTCGAAGAGAAGGCTGCTATAGTGTGTGATCAAGGGAGATAGTCCATCATTGCTCAACCAGTTTAGCTCAATTTATGAGATAGTTTTTATACAATCGTCATTTATAGTTGACTTGGTACCCTCTCATCCGGGTTTTCTACCTATCCTGGTTTTTTATCCGGTCATTAGGTCATACCGTTCCTTTTACTGAGCATCTACATGCAGAATCACATCTTCAGATCATCCAAAAAGCGAATAGTTGACCTTAAAGGGATACAGAATCAACAGTGATTTGCTTTTGTGAGAGATAGGCAAATCTAGGCTATGACTAGCCTTAGCTGAATTTTATTTATTCAAGCATGACCATGGTTGCAGGGTTTAACCCAGGAAACCCTTTCGCCACTGTAAGTCAATCAGCATCAATTCTGTATCCCTTTGACACAACTGTAATTACATCTTTTCAAGTTCTGTATAGATGTTGGCATTTATATGACACTATGTTTTCGTCCGTACTTTCTCACT
This sequence comes from Liolophura sinensis, assembly GCF_032854445.1. Classification (NCBI taxonomy): domain Eukaryota; kingdom Metazoa; phylum Mollusca; class Polyplacophora; order Chitonida; family Chitonidae; genus Liolophura; species Liolophura sinensis. The sequence goes on along the minus strand of NC_088303.1, from coordinate 16,867,400 downwards.
TGAATTAACTGCAAATATTGTTACAGGACTGTACAACATGGTACAGTTCTATTACTGCATGTCATCCGGATTTTCACAACATTTGCTGTAATTAAGTTCTAGTCGGAAAATTATTTATTTATTTATTTATTTGATTGGTGTTTTACGCCATACTCAAGAATATTTCACTTATACAACGGCGGCCAGCATTATGATGGGAGGAAACTGGGCAGAGGTTGGAAAATTAGGACTAGCTGCGAGTACATAACACAACCAACATGCCAGCCAAACGTAGATATACACAATTAGTTTTGTTGCGTGTCGCATTTTGCTACTGTCGAAAACTGGGCCCTTAGTAACTTCTGCCAGCCTTAGGGAAGAGACATCACTGTTAATTATCATCTGTATCAATTGTTCTGCACACGTATGTACCTTGGAAAATTGTTGGCCTTTCTGTTCAACAAGCCTTTATCCAAACCGCAATTAGCAGAACGCAGAAAGACTAATCCTTGTGACACCCATGCTTTGACGGGCGCTGACATTTTCGATCCGATCACATCCCTTATATCAAAGTCTCTCAGTTTGACATAAATTCTCAGTTTGCATTGCCTATCATGGTTTACGGGTGATCCACCGTTTAATCGATGAATAGAAATAATGATACAGTAAGAATTTCACTGGTTTTAAGTATAAAGGACCTGAAGGACCGGAAATATCTCTACTGTTTTTATTGCTTGAAGGGACAGGCAGATTTGTGCCATGTGAAAATCGTCTGCTTCATGGTTCTATCTGCACTTTCTCATAGACAGTTTTCTGTTTGTTTCGTCTGATTTGTGATACATTTGCACCGAATTGGTATTCAGCCTCATCCAGTTTTTCTTACGTATTCATCCTTTTTCTGAATAGGAAACTTGCAACAGACGCTCACACTAATTTTGAATACCAGTAAGGGTGATCTGATGTGCCATTTCATTTGTTTTCATTTCAGCGTGATTAATTGTGTCGATCAGACATTACTGTATGCTAATGAATTAGAAGTTGTATCATCAGTACACAATGTCTAGGCCTAATTGATTATGGTGTCTTTACTGAAGGTTTAGGGGTCCATGACTTGGCTAATAGTGGTTGGGAAAACAGAGGCAGGAATCATGAAACGAGACGCAGAGAGCCTTTTCAATGTGACTGTCACTTCTGGGAAAATTGCCATGAACAGGCTAACTGACTTGTTCGAATTGAATATTTAACTCCTTTATTTAACATATGTGTCTGAAACCAGTAAATTGTGTTTTCGAGCTTTCTCTTTGTATGGGATATATACCGATTGTTCATGCTGCATACATAGGCTACCTGTCCCAAGAGTGCATGGTATAGTAGATATAGTATTATATCTTGACTTTCTGATAAGCATTGATGGGGCTTTTTGGAGGATGGAAGGCCCTTCAGCAACCTGCGGATGGTTGTGAGTTTTCCTTGGGATCTGCTCACCTTTTTTGCACCATAATGCTGGCCGCCATCGATAAAATAATTGAAATATTCTTGAGTTCAAATAAATAGATAAATAAATAAATAAATGAGGGTTACTTACACTGGGTACTGAGGGTTTAAGGCTTTAACACCGTCGTAGCAGTGTTTGTTGTGTAACTGCTGAACCTAGTTTCGTATCTGGTCAAACACAACACAACAAACACCAAGATGAAGGTGTTGAAGTCTATTCTACTCCAAAAAATGAAGAAAATGAGGCCAAAACGGCACATTTCATGCAGATTTTCGATGCCGTTCTCTTTCACTCTCTGTGCAGAGGCATGCACTTCAGGCCATTCAACAGCAAGCTTAGGCCATTGCAGTTGGCCTACATGTAGATGCTTCACAGCTGCATATGTATGATGTCGTGTCTTGCTGCGTGACGTAGGAATGTAAACTGTACTGTACATGAATGAACATCATATCACGGAGCTCAGATCTGAATGTTATGAAACAAATGTTTCTTTTTCCATGTCACGACGTCTGAGTGTAAACTATCAAAAATGTAAAAACAGAAATGACATCTGTAAACTGTGCGAGGTAACACTTTTATCACTGAAGGAAATTCTGAAAGTTCGCCTCTATATAAATCATAAAAGCAAATCTAACAAGTAAACAGATTCATATTCTTTTGTTTGTAGACATCTCTGTTTAATATGTACATTTGCACATGGCCCGCAACTAACAGCCATGTTTTCATTTAGCACATAAGGATAACGCAGAAGCGTTGACTGGTGTAAGATTTATTTATTTCTTTGATTGGTGTTTTACGCCTAACTCAAGAATATTCACTTAAACAACGGCGGCCAGCATTATGGTAGGAGGAAACCAGGCAGAGCCTGGGGGAAACCCACGACCATCTGCAGGTTGCTAGCAGACCTTCCCGCTTATGGCTGGAGAGGAAGCCAGCATGAGCTGGACTTGAACTCACAGCAACCACATTAGTGAGAGGCTCCTGGGTCATTACGCTGTGCTAGCATGCTAACTAACTGAGCCACGATGTCCGTTTACTGTCATTCCCTGTGCCATCATACAATGCGTTACACATCTTAGGTGTACGTGCACTAACATATTAGATGTACACATGTACTAAACACTATAATAGGTTTGCCCCTGCAATCCCCCCCCACCCCCATCACTGTGCATGGTTTCTCTCACCCATAAATTTGATAAGCATTATATACAAGGTACATGTATATATATATATATATAGGCATCTGAAATAGGGTGTGTGTAATATAGAATTGTATCTTTCGTAAAAGGTGTGCCATGATTTGAGTATGGAGAGGAGACACCTTAGCCGCTTAAGAGAAGAGCAGGATAAAGCTATCCAGGCCACAGAGGAGCAGTTATCTACATGGTAAGCTGATTTAATGTTCTAGTTGATGCTGCCCTTATACACGCACATTAATTTTTTTTTTAATGAATTATGCATATGTACATGTGTATATAATATATTTTTATAGGATTTGACAGGGATTAAATGCGCCATTGGTTAAATATAAGTAAGACCCAAGTTTTCTTTCATTGTATATTTTGGTAAGTCATTCTCAGATATATACATGCATTAATTATCATTTGAATTTAACGAAAAGTTTTTTGTATTTTTAGGAAGAGGTTTAAGACTGATTACACCACTGTTCAGGAGAAGTTGAGGACTCTACCTGATAAAGTCTCCCACCCCTACAAGGTAAGTTTGTAAGTCTGCAATTCAGCCCAGTTGCCTCCAACTCAACATACAATCCTTGACATTGTTGATTCTGAAGCAGCAGATGTTACTTAAATATCAACCCCTGAGAAATCTGCTTTGGGTATAGTGGCTATGGCAGTATAAAGTATATTACATGCAAGTAAAATACTTTGACACATCGGATTCTTTAGTGATCTAGTGGGCATCAGTGAAGTTGTTTGACCTCTCAGTGTTTGAAATAGATCATTTCAGTGTCCATTCAGTGAACACATTCGTAAGTCTTTATGGATGTGCATTTGAATGAAGACACCTATCAGCCTGTGTGCATCAAGAGGCAGAAATCTAATGTGAATTCACTTGTCACAATAGGCAGAAAAGGCCACCCTAAAATCTAGTGTTTCAAATGGGTTTTACTGGGCTGAAAAAATTATAATATAAATTTAATCAAACCAGTTTCCTGGGCAGTGTTTAACATTATTTTATCCAATAATACACATATGTGTACTTCAAGTTAGTTTTTCCTTTATCTTTATAAGAATACAGAATCGAGGCTGAATAGTTGACAGCAGAGATAGGGTTTCCGGGGCTAAATCCAGCAACCATGATCATGCTTCAATAAATGTACCATACCTAAAATTCAGACTACGCAAGGCATAGCCTGGACTTGCCTATTTCTCACACCAGCCATTCAGAATTGATCCTGTATCCCTTTACAGTAGAACATTGTGAAATGTTGACGTGTAAAAGGACAGTGTGACTAAGTGAGAGGAAATAGGGACTACTTGTTATCACTAAAACATGCTTCTTTACGAAATAGATAAGTATAAGTTTTGTTAAGTAGCAGTCCTCCACTTTCTTTCTCACTATGATATGGCTTTGATATTGTGGTGTAAAGCCATTATTTGTATGACTTCCCTTAGATGAAAAGTGAGGGAGGATCAGGTGTATGTGAGATGAGTTATCTCCCTTTAAATATTTTCAGGTACCCATTGGAAGCAAAGCTTTCATGCCTGGTAAACTGGTACACACAAATGAAGTGTTGGTTCTTCTAGGAGATAACTGGTTTGCTGAGCGGTCAGCAAAGCAGGCTTGTGAGATCATTGACAGGAGGCTTGTGGGTCAGTAGTATTGTCTGGATCTCTCAATTCAACATCATTTACGTTAGATTATCTTAATTCTTCTAATTTTGGGACAGTTATTAATAGTGCTGAAAACAAAATGTTTTATTTCTTTACAAGCTTTTTTGAAAATCAAAGATATGAATATTTTGTTCATGAGATGATATAACCGTGTAAGAAAGAAGAAACTAAATACTCCTGCTACAATTACATGTATACTGACTAAAAAGAAGAGGCCAGGTGTCCCAAAAATTCGAAGAAATATAGTATACATAACATTGTATTGCTCAGATGACCTTATCTGATTTGTGCAGAAGAAGGAACATAGCAAAACCAGAGGGAATCTCCATGTAAATATATAACTACATATTAGACTCTTTACCTTGTGAGTTATGCATTAAACTTGTTATTGCTATGTACTGACATGAATAACTGAACAGACAGAAAACAGACATGGATACATGTTCTCTGATAACTGCCATAACAGTTGTTCAAACGTAGCTATCAGAAATTTTCCAGTATTATGGTGTGGCATTGTCAGTCCTTAAACTTTTTTTTCACTTTACTGTTTCACCTAAGGTTAAATGATTTGTTTACCTTTTGTCTCTACCACCAGTTGAAACCTAATAAAAATGAGTCACATCCTTCATGAACTTTCATTATGTTGTACTTCGTCTTGTGATGTATTGGTTTTACATATCAGTGCTGTGTTAGAAGAACAGCTTCACCCCAAAGTTTTAAGAAGGATGTTCTTACATGTTTATGATGCTTGCATAATACCATGTATAAAAATGTTAACTATTGCTTCTGAAGTGTTGTCAGCAGATGTGATGAAAGTTTGATGCTAATTTTTGCTTGTTAACATGCCATTGTTTACCTTTTGTTTGCAGGTATCAACAAGCAGATAGCAGATTTAGAGAAGCAGAGAGAGCTACTGAAGCCACGAGTGGACATCACATCTCAGCTTCAGGACATATCAGAGGTACACAAAAGAAGACTATAAATGAAATGAACCTTCTGCCGTGAAAGGCAGTCATTGTTAAAGCCTCGTTTGACTACAGGGTCAAAGACTACATGTAGAATGAGTGTTTTATGGCTTGAATTTGAGTCTTCAGTAGCCAGAATATTAACCAGTATTATTACAGAGAAACAGATTTTTATTATACATATACACCTGTAGCCGTCTTCCACATAAAAGAGATGTTTTTAGCTAGAAATGTGAAATTTTTTTTACATGTATTAGCTTTGTTCCAGTAAAATTCATACACTTTGCACGTTCTGTTACCAGGCTAAAGATGGTATGGTGGAGATACAAGAGGAGTACGATGCTGAGAAGGAACAAAAGTGGAAAGGTGCTTAAATAAAGGCGTTAACTTGTGAAGTAACTACATGTAGATATGGTTAAAAAAGTAACTTGATACTTGTTTACTTGAAGCTTTTGATGGAAGAATTGTGTCCATAATTATGAAAACTGGCGTTAAGTGTATTTAATACTATCCCCCAGGTAACAATACAGAAGGAAAGTGGATTGAAACATCAGTTCATTGGGAAAAAAATACATTGGAAAAGACAGACTATGACCCGCCTCAGAATACTGTAGACTGTTAAAGCAGCTCACAGTGCCTCCATGGTGAAATTCAGCTATTCAAGTTGAAAGCTGTTAATTTTGATGAGTGGGTTAGTAGTGGTATAGTAAATCTCTTGTTCAAGCTTTTTGAAAAGTTGATTTCATCATCTGAAATTATCTTCATGTGAAAATGCTAATCTTTTAATGATGAATTAAGGTATGTATTCACAAGCTGCTTATATCCTTGACATGTAGAACAACACAGAAGAAATCTTCAGAGGCAGAGAAAAAAAGACAAGGAGGAAAGGGAAAAGTTAGCCGGAAGTCAGCACAAAAAGCCATTGTCTGATGATGAGCTGTGGGCCAGATTAGACCAGTTAGAGAGAATTGAAACAGAGATGAAGGAGTTGTCACGGTAACAGGATGCTTATAAGAATATGATATGGGTTGTGATATGGTCACTGAGTATCTTTATATTTTAAAGTTTCAGTTTTAACCATAGAGTGGTGCATGATGGTGTATTCGTGGAGGTAGAATAGAAGAAGGCACAACTGGGCCTGGTCATAGTTAACTGACCCGCCGACTACATGCTGGGTCTATTGAGTTATGAAAAGGCTTCATGCAGTCTTGTCCCACTTTGATGTACACTGTATGTTACCGGCGATCAGCGAGACTCGCCCGGAAAAGAAGCCTTCTCCAAAGGACACATAAATTGCTGCTGTGTATCATTTTTCCCTGTACGTACACGGTAACAAGCTGTTCACCAAGAACGGTTCTAAATTGCTTATAAAATGACCCATGTGCACATGTTTGATTGACAGCTGTACAAGTCCTGGTTAAGTTGTTTCAGTGATCTGAAAAAGATGGTGCTGTAAAACAATTTTTCGTAATTTGAAATTCTTTCCGATCAATTGAGAAATCTAAAATTTTGTGTGAATGCAGATAACATATCAAGCTATTAACTGCTGAAGTGAGTTGTAGGTTAGAAGCATATTTTCAGAGAAATTCAGTGATAAAAATTCCAAAAAGGCCCATTTGATTAACATTAGAAAAACTGAGAAAATCAGAATATTGCCGACCTGCCCCAATGGCAGTTGGTAGAGCGTCCCCTTCGGGAGCGGTAGATCCAGGGTCAATCCTGGGTCAAGTCACACCTAAGACCTTAAAAGAGGCAGTTGTAGCTTCCTCTCTTGGTGTTCAGCATGAAGGCGATAGTGCAATGATTGGTTGACCCGTATCAGTATAATGGCTCGGGCAGGGCGACTTACTTGCCTTTGGTAAGGCATCTCAGTGAAGCAGCACCAGATAAATTAGCGGTGGAAATCCGTCCTGCAAAAAGGAGGCACATTACATGCACTGTAAGGATTCCTTTGTCGTCATATGACTGAAAAATTGTTAAGTACGATGTTAAACCCCAAGCAATCACTCAGAATATTGCCTGTCTTTAACAGAGTACTGATATACTTTCTGATGAATGTTGATAAAAAAAAGATTGGGGAATTACTAAGAGGACTTCAATTTTCTCCATCCAAAACTAACCATCATCAAATCAGGTGAAATATTCTTGAGTATGGTGTTAAACAAAAACACACAAAAATGTTAAAGAAAACCTAGTAAGGGTATGTACAACACAGCTACTACATGAACTGACTGTGTGTGGTATGGTAGGATGTGTATTATATTTGAGTGGTAGCTACTTTTCTCGTAGGTGATAATTGAGGGTAATTCTAGATGGACTTTGTATTGCCCATGACTTTTAATTTATTTTTATAATCAGAACGTTATAAATCTTTTTTGTCACTTGTTCTTATACAGGATTCCCATGACAGACAACAGGATAGATAAAAAGCCATCTCCTATCAGAGAAAGAATTGTACGATGGGCAGATGAAAGAGATGGAGGCAGCGAGCAGATCAGCAGTTCTGGTGAGGAGGAGGTGGAGGATGAACTGGGAGGGGTGGAGAGGCCAAAGGTCATCAGGTTTACGCATACACAGGTTAGTAGTTACTTCAGGTACTGCCGGCAACCTGTTGATGGTCATGGGTTTCCGCTGGATTCTGCCTGGTTTCCTGCCACAATTATGCTGGCTGCTGTCATTTAAGTGAAATATTCTTGAGTACGGTGAAAGACACCAATCAGATAAATAAATAAAGAAATTACTTCAGGTACACCACTCTCCAACCTGTTCCCATTTTAATGGTTATGTTAATTTTAATAATTTATGTTTTGGCTACATGAAGACTTCGCAGAAAATATAATACAATGTATTTTCAGTGTTAGAGGAGAAATTACCTCAGTCTTGAATCTTCAGTGTACAAAACATAGAAGTGTACGGTTTTGATTTGTGCATGCCTAGTTGAACAGATATTTTAGGTCAAAGACACTTGTCAGACCTACACATAGGATGTGACTTCATGTATCTAAGTGGTACAGGTATTTTAGGTCAAAGACACCTGTCAGACCTACACATAGGATGTGACTTCATGTATCTAAGTTGTATAGGGTACAGAATAATGACATAGGACCTTCTGCCCAATGTGGTCGGTTTAAGTTCGAGAACAGTTCATGCTGGCTTCCTGTCCTCTGGTACAGTGAAAGGTCTGTCAGCAGGCTGCTAATGGTCATGGGTTTCCTCAGGCCTGACCATTTTCCACTCACCATGATGCCATCATATGAGCGAAATATTCTTGATCATGCTGTCTTGAGCACAATCAAATAATCAAACCGTTTCTCTGTTCATCAGACTTCAGAACATGCCCTTAATTTATGCAAGTATGAAGGTGTTTCATACATAAAAGTTTTGTCAATTTTGAGAACTGCCATACTTCGCTGCATTTCTACTTGCTGCAGGCTCTCTGCATTTCTACCTCCAAGGGTATGAATGAACAAGGTAATCACTTGTAAGCTGAAAGAAAAAGTGATAACTCCAGGTCTGCATATCATAAGATATTAGAAATGCTAGCCATGTATTCGTAAATAAGATCAGGACTTACTTACTTGTCATTTTTGAGGTAGTCCTTACGCCATTTTCTGCTGGTTTTGATCCTACCAGGTGGAGTAATACTTGTGTAGCTGTGAGAAAGGTGAACATTCAGCCTTGTAAGTCAGCACTTGCTTCAGACAAGTTACAAATGCATACATGAACTTAAACTCAAGCAGGTAAATCCTTGAACCATTCCCACCCCAAATGATAATCCATTATTTGTTGATGTGTTTCATGTGACAGGGAGCGGATCAGCTGTGCAGAACAGGAGGAGATAACTCCAGTAACCCTGTGGTGTCAGACCCTCCCCAGATTACCAGCCCAGCTGACATATACAAGCTCTTCCAGCCCACACATCCAAAGTCCATTCTTAAGTCAAAGGGTGGGGCAGGGATGGAAAGTACCACTGAACAAAGTGGTGTGGAGAAAAACACATTTTTAGCACATCCTACTGAAGTGAGTTCTTAATTTATGTTGCAATAAATTAAGTATTTTTTGTTTAATGTGTTCAGCTGATGCCAAAAAACACATAGCAAAATGAAAAAGGAAACATCACTCATTGTGAAGCTGTGTTTTTATAGTGAACATTTACCGGCCTGGACACAACCCCAAGGACAGATAGACATAGTCTTCATACTTTAATACATTTACAAGCTCATGTCTATTGCTTTGGTGGCCTAACGGTTAGAATGTCCACCTCAAAGTCAGTAAACAGTGTAAAAATGGTACTTATTGCTGCTTGATGCTGAGCACTGAGAGTTTGAAACAGGGAAGCAGGATTGAATGGCCCGTTGTCAGTATAATCTAACTTTGTGGGGCGTCATGTCTGGTGTCTGCAGCATGATATTTCAGTGGCGGCAGCACTCTTACAGCATATACTCACCATGCCACAAGGATACACAGTATATATACACACATCCAATGACTCTTCGTCATCATATGACCGAAAAATTTAAGTATGATAAAAAAAACTCCATGAATATGTACATACAAGCTCAGGAGATAATTTTTTTTTAAAACAGCCAAAAAAGAATGACATGTCAGTTAAGTTAGGATTGCCTAATGACGTTTTAATTAAACTCCGTCAAAAAAGAAACGCAACCCCCATGTTTTAGAGATTTTAATATTTAGTTTTAGGACGGCACAACTTTTTTCTTATTGAAGACAGAAGTCAGAAATTTGGCAGAATAATAATCAAGATGGTCATGTTTAAAACTGTCTTTTCAAAAGTCATCTCACAGACACCAGTTGCTCACCAGGGGGCGTCTTCCTCAGTATCTCGTATGACCACCACGAGCTGCAATCACTGCACGGCCTCTCCTTGGACAAGAACGGATAAGACGCCGGATTCTCTCCTGGGGAATGGCCCTCCACTCCTCCTGTAACGCAACGGCGAGCTGTTGAAGCGTCTGTGGCAGTGGCTGACGTTGACGCACATGTCGATCCAGAGTATCCCACAGGTGTTCAGTAGGGTTGAGGTCTGGTGATTTAGAGGGCCACGGCAAGACATTGACGTTGGAATCCTGCAGAAAGTTCATTGTTGCACGTGCAGTGACGCCTGGCGTTGTCCTGTTGAAAAAGCTGTGTCTGTGGGTCAATAATCGGGAGAAGGTGAGGCTGTAACACGTGGTTGATATAACATTGGGCTGTCAGGTTCCCTGGAACGATCACCAAGTCTGATTTCTGGTTGTACGAGATGGCTCCCCAAACCATAACACTGCCTCCGCCAAATCTGTCCACCTGCCGGACACAGATGGGCGCAAAGCGTTCATGACGTCTCCTATACACACGCTGTCTTCCGTCGTGACGTGTCAAAAGAAAACGGGATTCATCAGAAAACCAGATGCGCCTCCAGTTTTGTAAAGTCCATATCCTTACGTTGTTGCACCACCTGAGTCGTAGGCGTCGATGTAAGGGGCGTAGTACAGGTCCAACAACTGGTCTACAGGCACGTAAACCCGCTTCTTTCAGACGGTTCCTAATCGTTTGAGCCGACACTCTCCTCAAACCTGGTATTTGTGTGGCAGTCACGGTTGGTAGGGCATGCCGATTACGCAGGTGAAGGACCCGGATGTACCGATCTTGAAGTGGGGTCGTGATTCTTGGCCTTCCACTTCTCGGGCGATCGTTGGTCGAATTAAAGTTGTTGTAACGGCTCCAAAGTCGGGATATCGTTGTTTTGTGAACATTTAGGTGTCGTGCAATAGTACTAAAACTTTCTCCGGCTTGAAGACGACCAATGGCGATATTTCGGTCGGCAGCACTCAGTCGCGGCATTTTACCGACTGCCTTTCGTCGACGAATGAATGAATAAAATACGAAAACACATGGGCTTTTATACACCCCCACACTATAACTGCCATTGACATGATTTGCATGTGAATGGTTCTGTGTGCGACGTCAACAGGGTCAGTTCATGCGTTGTGACGTCATAAGCAATAAAATACACTTAGGAGAGAAAAGGCAGTTGTTTGGACGGTAATCTTCATTAAAAACGTGTGTAATATCATTACATTTGGCTAAAATTTAGTTTGGAAGCAATAACTTTATTCGAACGAATTTTTGATATCCGAGGACAGGGGTTGCGTTTTTTTTTGACAGAGTTTATATTAAATATTCTTATCTTCTAAATTAGGATTGATATGTAATCTAAGAAATGGATTCTACCTTGTGAATGTCAGGCAAAAGTAATTGATTATTCTAAACTGAAACTTGTTATTATTCAAATGTTTTATATTCAGCCTAACTGGTATTCTGTTGTTCCAGGCATTTTCTGGCACCATTGTAGAGCGAGATTTGGGTAAAATTGTTCCCATGGTAACAGAACCTTCGGTCTCAGACACAACTCCTGCGCCTGTTGGTAATCCTCCAAAACGCGTCTCTAAATTCAAAGCAGGTCGACAGAAACAACAGAATTCCAACAGGTAGCCCAGACACATTTTCCGGGTCTCTATATATGGGCATCATGTTACCTTTACTCTGTGTAGGCGGAGCTTATTTGGACAGGATGTAACCATCTTACACCAGGAGATGATACAGTGTACCCCTATGCTTCCATATTGGGAAGGTGGAAATCTACGATTTTTAAAACTCAGAGTAACATTTCTTTCTTCCCAGTGGGGTCATTTATACAGTTGCATGCTGGTAAAGGATGTGACTTCCTGTTGTGAACACTGTCTCCAGAAAATTTGATGATTGTCAGAATGAAGATTTAGCAATACTTGCAGATTTTTCAATCCACACACTGCTATGTGATACTGTACCTGAATGAGAACAGTCAAGTTTGTTTTGGAACTGCCCTACTGATCAATTGTACTGTGATAAAACAGATTTTTTCATTTATCACATAAATTTGCCGTGTTGTTTTGTTGTGGACGTCTCTTTGGGTGGTAACTTCCACATTACTGAATCATTGTATTTACTGACCTGGGACTTTGACATTTTAGCTGAGCTGAATGTTCCAAAGTTTTGCACCACAAAGCTTCGCACCACAAAAATTACTGTAATTTTATCTGACTGTTTTTTATCAATGACAAGAACGTAATGCTAATGCCAGCTCAGACAACATGCAGATTTTGTCAACCCATGCTGTGTTTTGCTGTGCTGGATCTTGTTGCTCTTCACAAAATTTAAGCTTCCTCTCCGGCCGTACGTGGGAAGGTCTGCCAGCAACCTGTGGATGGTCGTGGGTTTCCCTCGGGCTGTGCCCGGTTTCCACCCACCATAATGCTGGCCGCCGTCGTATAAGTGAAATATTCTTGAGTACGGCGTAAAACACCAATCAAATAAATAAATAAATAAATAAACAAAATTTAAGGCATAGGACATGCATTCTTCTGTTTATTACTAGAACAATAATTAAAGAAGCTAAAAAGGAGATTTTTAGCAAAATGTTGAGCAGCATAAGTCTAATCGAATTTTGGCTGTTATTTTAGAATAGCCCAAATGATTACAAAATGTCAAACTCATCTGTGAATGTGTTACCCTTCAAAATCGATAATTAAGTTCTATAATTTATGTAACGTGTTCCAGTTGTAACTTTTCAATTTTTAGATTCATTTGAACACTATAAATGGTACAGGTATGAGCCTGATGATGTTTACTGAAGGGCAATAAATTGAGCTATTCTTGGAAAATACAGAAAATATTTATTTGATTAGCAAGTTAACATCGTATTGATTTTTTTGCTAATGATCTTTGGTATAACCTCTTTAAAGCTTTGACTGTGAAAAATGCCATGGTTAACAAGCCTTGTCATGGTGTTTATCCAACTTGAGACAAAATCCTGTGTCCAGATTGGTTGTAAGAAGTATATTCACTGTACATGTCCAAATTTCTCTTCTGCCGCGTGAGTTTACACGGCATGTAGTAGATTATCCCCTTTTGAAACATTTTTTAATGTTGGACAAATGCGAAAAAAAGTAGCATTTGTTTTATCAGCTGGATACCTCTTCAGATGCACCAAATACATTTGTGTTAACTTTGATGTTGGTGTCTTACTCATAAACAAAAAGTGAAGTCAGAATTGCTTTGTGATTCCTGTCCTTGTAGCCTACAGCTTTCCATGGAAAACATCCATTAAAAGACCTAGCTGACACTTAATAAAAGCAAAAGTACAGGTGCTTTCTGAAAGCTAAAAATAATGTACCAGGGCCGTATCTAGAAAACCATTGAAGGTTTTAATCCGAAACTTTAATGGTAACATTGTGACTGCATAAAGAAATTTTAAAAATGCTACTCAAAACAATGCTTTCTAAGAGCTTTTAAGTCTCTGAATGAAAGAAATTTATATGAAAACTAAACTTTTTAATGGTAAACCATCATATTTTTGTTTAACTTACTTGTTGGTTTGAATACAGCTTTTGGGCGTTCCAACAGTTTGGGAGCCCAAATGAACCTAACTGACTCTGGATATGGCCGTGTATACCATGTATACCTGTACTAAACTACCGCACTCCAAGAGATTCATTGTTTTGAACTACATTGGTCTGCAGAACATCTGTGCATTTGAAACAGGATATAGTGTTTGCAAGGCATTATTGCCTCATTTTGCATCTGACAAAACGTGGATGATAAGATGAAGTAGTCTTATAGACTAAACCTTCACATGTCACCTGAACAAATAATTACATGTAGTGCAAGTGAAAAGACTGTCCCAACAGATTTATGATAATCTTGTCTGAGTCATGTCCTTTGTATAATGCTTTGGAAATTATAGTGTAACAGTAAATAGGTTTACAGGAGATTTGAAAGCAAGGTCTAGTCAGGATGACTGATGAACATATGTGCAAAGATGAAAGCACACTGAACCTATCACTGTGAGCAGTTTGTAGATAAACACATCTGGCAAAGCCATAAAATCAAATGGAAGTTTCATGAGATGTTAGATTATGGCTTTAGATGTCTATGTACTAACTTGTGGGGGTGATTGATCAGCATGGATATCCCTTTCAACCAGGCCCTCTACCCATGGGTCTGGAGGGTCCTTACTCAGGCTGATATAGAAACAATGTAGGCTTAATTGTAGACTGGCCAGTACTGGTCCTTGGTTTTCCCTGGATACATTATGTATCATGGGATACAGCTAGTACTAGAATCATATTTCACAGCTCATTTGGAGCTCTTGATGTATTGAGGGTCTAAAGATGGCCTTATGCGCACCACATGTTCATTTTGGAGAAAAAAGGGACATGGTTGATGTAGGAAGACATTGATACATGTAGATGTAAGCGGTAAGCAATGTATAAGGACATGGGTGATGTGAACAGTAGGATCGGTCTGAGGACATGGTTACTGTAAATTGTAGGCTTAGTCTGAGGACATGGTTACTGTAAGTTGTAGGCTCAGTCTGAGGATATGGTTACTGTAAATTGTAGGCTTAGTCTGAGGACATGGTTACTGTAAGTTGTAGGCTCAGTCTGAGGATATGGTTACTGTAAATTGTAGGCTTAGTCTGAGGACATGGTTACTGTAAGTTGTAGGCTCAGTCTGAGGACATGGTTACTGTAAGTTGTAGGTTCAGCCTGAGGACATGGTTACTGTAAGTTGTAGGCTCAGTCTGGGGTAACTGGGGTAACATGGTAACTGTAAGTTGTAGGCTCAGTCTGAGGACATGGTTACTGTAAGTTCAGTCTGAGGACATAGTTACTGTAAGTTGTAGGTTCAGCCTGAGGACATGGTTTCTGTAAGTTGTAGGCTCAGTCTGAGGACATGGTTGATGTAAGCAAAAGCCTCATTTTGGGGACACTGTTGAAGTAGACGGTAGACTCAGTCTGGGGACATAGTTGATGTTAGTAGTAGGATCAGTCAGGGGACATGGTTGATGTTAGTAGGATCTGTCAGGGGACATGGTTGATGTTAGTAGTAGGATCAGTCAGGGGACATGGTTGATGTAAGTAGTAAGGTCAGTCTGGTAACATGGTTGATGTAAGTAGCAAGGGTAGTCTAGGGACATGGTTGATATTAGTAGTAAGGTCAGTCTAGGGACATGGTTGATGTAAGTAGTAAGGTCAGTCTGGGAACATGGTTGATATTAGTAGTAGGATCAGTCAGGGGACATGGTTGATATTAGTAGTAAGGTCAGTCAGGGGACATGGTTGATGTTAGTAGTAGGATCAGTCAGGGGACATGGTTGATATTAGTAGTAAGGGCAGTCTAGGGACATGGTAGATGTAAGTAGTAAGGTCAGTCTGGGAACCTGGTTGATATTAGTAGTAAGGTAAGTCTAGGGACATGATTGATGTATGTGAGAATGTCTGCAGCAACCTGCGGATGGTCGTGAGTTTCCCCTGGGCTACGCCCGTTTTCCTCCCACCATAATGCTAGCCGCTGTCATATAGGTGAAATATTCTTGAGTACAGCGTAAAACCCCAATGAAATAAATAAATATACAGCCTTATACTAGGACAGTTATCCTATTACTGTGTACAGCTGGCTAATGCGCTAGCGCAGCATAATGACCCAGGAGCCTCTACCCAATGTGGTTGCTATGAGTCCATGTCCAGCCCATGCTGGCTTCCTCTCTGGCTGTATGTGGGAATGTCTGCCAGCAACCTGGGGATGGTGGCAGGTTTCCCCCAGGCTCTGCCCGGCTTCCTCCCACCATAATGCTGGTCGCCGTCGTACCAGTGAAATATTCTTGAGTATGGCGTAACACCTATAAAATAAAATATTACCGTGTACCAAAATCAGACAAATATCGAGCCAGCGAAGTTTATATGCTGCTGTGGTACTGTGCCTATAATTTGAGTTGAGTTTTAAACTTGACTAAACAGGGTTAAATTTTCCCTTCCAAGATATACTCAACATTAATGCCAACCAACAATTTATTTTTTCATGAACTTAATTGTTTGACCATTATTTTTCTCGGCATTTATAAAATAGAGCTGAACCTTTCTTTGAACAGGTTTTTTTCCTTTAAATTGTGATAAACATGTTTTCACAAGTTACTGTGAGTGTTTTCTCTACTAATTTGAGCTTGTTTGTCAAAGTTCCTAAGCTGCCATGTCTGCCACCTCTGTCCCCTCCCTCTTCTATGCCCACCCATAATCTTTCCCCCACTACTGAACCTCCCCCCACCCTCAGCAATGTCTCTTAATTCTTCCTCCCTTGACAGCTTGCTGACCACCGAGGAATTAAAACCCACAGGTTTACATTTCTGACTGGTAATTTCGCAGGTCATGTGCTATGAGGGCTATAGAGAACCACCACACCCCCACTCCCTCCCTCTGGTGCTGATACACCAGCCACATCCTGTACTAACACATGGGTTGGGTGACAGACAGATGGGGACATCAGTCAACAGGCAGGCTTAATGGCTGTTTATAGTGAAGACATTGGGGAGTCACCCAAACAATCTTACCAAAGCTATTTACCTAGAATGAGCATCCTGCCAGTTAGCAAATTTAGACTGATTTGTTGAAGGACTAAATGAAATTACTCAGGTTTTATTTATTTATTTATTTATTTGATATGTTGTTTTATGTTGAACTTAAGAATATTTCACTTATACTATGGGGGGCAGGGAGCAAATGGGGGAGGGTGGCAGGTTTTATAGATAAATAAATTACTACTGTAAAATAATGACTGTTTAAGCATAATAAATAGTAAATGGAAATCTAATAAAATTGGTAAATACAGATATGGAGTTCTGTTTGTTTTCTTAGTGCACCTCTGTTATGGTTTCTAGTTATGCCATGGTATGTGACTGAAACAGAAGAGTTATAACCAGTGAAACAACCAGTCATTATTTAGTGCACCTCTGTTATGGTTTCTAGTTATGCCATGGTATGTGACTGAAACGGAAGAGTTATAACCAGTGAAACAACCAGTCATTATTTAGTGCACCTCTGTTATGGTTTCTAGTTATGCCATGGTATGTGACTGAAACAGAAGAGTTATAACCAGTGAAACAACCAGTCATTATTTAGTGCACTGAAGTGTCACATATGCTGATATCCTGTACAAAAGGGGCTTTGTCTCAAACATACCAATGCCACACAGCAAACTTTCAGACCTAATCCTGTATACTACTTACACCAGGAGTAAGGGCAGGTTACATTGTTGGAGAAAGTCTGTAGGAAGGCTATGGGAAGATAGCTTGAGAGATTTGGGTTACAACTGTGAGGGCTATATCAGAACATGGCTTAATCCTGTGATTGTGAAATGTTAACACCAAAATGACCCAGTGTGATGCTATCTCAAATCTGAATGGTCATGTCCTTGAATTAGCTGATTGAAAGAAAACATGGGTTTGAATAGACCATTTGTCTGATGTTCAAGCCCGGGAACAGAGTCTTGTTCCCACCCTTATCCCCACCCCCAGGCTTTGCTCAACTCCCTCCCCACATACCTTGCTACTTGTATTTTTATATTTTTTGGGTGTAGTTGCAAGGGATTAATGCAACTACAAATTTGGAGTTAAATGTTAGCCTTGGCATGAAATAGAGCCTATGCTGATTTTGTAGGAGTTGGACTACAATGCATTCTTGACGTAACAATGGCTTACGGTCCTGCTTCCCACTGGTGACACCTGATCAAAAGTGTTGAGGAATGACAGCACGTGTAAAGCAAACCACGTATTTGTAGGTCTCATTATTTGTGCGTTATTTGAAAACTACATTATTTTTCTTCATCCGTTTCAACATGTAGCCTTGCCGAATTTATTTACTTATTTCATTGATGTTTTATGCCATACTCAAGAATATTTCCTGACAGTAACCAGCATTGTGATGGGAGGAAATCAAACAGAATACAAGGGAAAGCCTTAACCATCTGCAGGTTTCTGACAGACCTTCCCACATACAACTAGAGAGGAAACAAGCGTAAACTGGACTTGAACTTGCATCAACCGTATTGGGAGGAGGCTCTCGAGGAGGAGGATCCCCAGCCAATTTTAGTGTGCAGAATATTTCCAGGTGTCCTGCTTCAGGGTACAATCTCCAGGGTACTTCACGGTGGAGATGTTAAGCCAATTACAACTGTAGTAATGTAACAGGCTAACAGAACCTGTGAAAAGCATGGGCCTGTTTCACGAAGCCACTTCGAGCTAACCTCCACAATTTTAAATCTTCTTCAAAAACTAAGTATTGGAAACCAGATGTTCAAACTTGGAACAAATTGTACATACTCTGTAATTAATCATCCGTCAAACTTTTACTGATTTGTTCATATATTAAAGAGTTCAACTTGGCTTTGTCTGAAGCCCAAAATGGCCATGTGAAACTGGCCCCGGTTGCTAAATCTTGTAAAATAATTTCAGTCATGTGTATTCCAACCTTAAGTTAATATTGTGTCCAGAGACAAACATCTTGAGGAACTCAGGATGTGATAGGCCCTTTCAACAGAATACAAGTCTTCAGTCCACAGTATCATCTTCAGTCACAAAAGAAAAACAACAACATGGATGCAAGTTTTATAATATCAAGGAATAACGGTTTATTTCATTCATTCTGACATTGAGACACACTTCAAAATGTTCAGAAGTAAAAGTTCCTGGTGGAATGTCAGGAATGAAAGATGTAGACAGGTTATCATTATCCCCAATAGATCAATACATGTGCATTAAAAATGAACTACACCTTTAACATATATGTTCTGATATATGCAAAACAATGACAAGTTTGTGTCTTCAACATTAACATGTAACATAAAAGTGGTTAACAATTAACTTGTCGGTTTAATATGCGTATAAAATGCTGCTTGCCTGCACACATACAGGGCATGAAGTAATCACTCCCTTCATCATGACAACAAATGAAACGTTTTTGGGCTTAATATAAATGGTAAACAATGGTAAGAGGTGAAGACATGCACGTAAATTAAATAAGCACAAGTTGTGTTGTAGTTAAACTCTTGAACATAAGGGTTAAATAACAGGTTATTCTGTGTAAAAAAAAGTTCATAGGTCATAAATGAATTTCTCCATTAAATAAACATACTTTGTTGTTAAATAAGTTGATAATCATTTTTACGAGACAAAAATGTACAAAAGAAAATGCTGGAATATTTTACATGAGGAAATGAACTAAGCGGCAAGTATAGAGCCTTCAAACTTATTACTGGGAAGTTCAGATTAGAAGGGGAGATAATCACAGCCCAGTGAAAAGACATCTTTATGTAAACACTGGTCATTCACAAACACAAAAAAAAAAGAGACAAAGCCATCCACTGGACACAACTACTTCCCTTCAAATACACGCATGATTCCCACTACTTCATTTTTTTATTATTATATTATTTTGTAAATGTATTATATCAATATGAATATATACACTTGGAGGACATAAATACTAAATAATGGTTGCCTTAAGAGCAAAGTCTGTATGACCTGCTGGTGCAAGGCAATGACTGATAATCTGGGGAGTGAAAGTCTACATGTCCTTCAGCTCTCATTGCACCATACTAACAGAAGACACACCCAACTGTCAAACAAAATAATACCACATGCAAAAAAAAAAAAATCCAAAACACAAACCATGCACACACTGAAATGAAGACTGGTGGGTAGTTAAAAAAAAATGAATAGAGGCTTCTGTAGAAGGTGATGTAGAGGGAATAACTGCTGCTACGGATTTAGGATTTAATCGATCAGACCGCGTACAACTGTTCAAAACTGATAATCCACGTAATAATGTTTAATTCCAAAATTACAATTAGACAATAAAATGTTTTGTTTCATTTGATTTGACCGGTTTCAATTTGTAAAATAAGAAAAAAAAATTGTGGACTATGAGATATGTACATCTTTAAATTCATAATCAAGTTTCCCACTCTCATACTGGTCATTTTAATTATCTTCAGTGCCTAGATAAGTTCCTAACAAAAACATTATTTTTTCCTTTTGATTATATGATGTGAAAATTAAATCCAAGAAAGGATGCGATTCTTTGCTCCAAATGATTTCATGCAATATTTATTACACTTGGTGGATTAAAACCACAAAGACACTGGTAGAAATAAGTTTTCTTCACACTGTAAACAGAAAACAGCCGTATAAGACCTGTGAACACACCTTGTGTTGTCATCCGCATGTCACTACATACAGTAATTACTCCATGGAAGACACCAAACAAAACTAGCCTTCATTGTGTTCTTTTACCAGCCAACTTGGACCATATCTCATGGGTAATAAATTCTTACATCAAACAACTCAAGCCGGTCTTTGGGACTTTGTCACATGATCACATCATCCAATACTTGACAACTTCCTCTGCGTTGTGAACAATCATCGGTATAGACAACTGACAAATGAAAACAACCAATCAACTGTCTTTTGCCTTCATGTTCCTCAGAAGTGCCGCAAGACAGCTTTGTTACCTTCAGAGTTAATATCTGCGCAGCTGACAACAGTCAGACATTGGAATGCGATTGCACATTATGCATTTACAAGCATCAGTTTTACAATGGAATTGCTTAATAGTATTGCAGCATTTCCATTTAACTGAGCCTGAAAATGGAAATTTGATAACCTATAACTGGCCTATATGTTTCACGTGGAGTTCATGTTTAATGCTCTTCGCTGCTCCTCCATGTCTTTCTTGTTGCTTTGTGGTGGCGTAAGAATACCAGGGATCTGTGTGCTGAAGTCTGGACTACTTCTCTGACTATCAAACACAAACATATCTTCCTTTCGAGACTGTGCCTTCTCCTACAAATAAAAAAGTAAAGTCTGAAAACCTCAAATATTGGCAAACAATAAACTTGACATTTCAGCAGTTTCTAGGAAAGTGAACACAATTTAAAATTGTTTGCCCTGTTGCAGTAACTATGCCCTCTTTATGTTCACTGAAACTTGTTCAATGCTGGTTATACATCTGATTAAGGTAATAAATGAAGTTACAATATTAACAGTACAGCAAATGTACTTTCATGTAATTTTTCATCCACCTGTACTTCCCACGCACTGTTGTGTTAAAGACGGTTTAAATCAGTTGAAATGTTATGTGCCTAAGGGCAGTTCATATTTCAGTTTACATGATTTTTTTTACACACTAATCACATTTCTGTACTACAATTTATACAGCAGGGCAATCATTTGGTGAAAAATTCCATGAAATTAAAGGTAATTTAGTCTATGTGGCCTTTGGAAACTTCTAGCAACCAAAAACATGAACATACAACTGTTAAAAACACTGTCTGATAAAACAAAATGGAAATGGATGTGAACAACTGTAAACAAAGGAAGAGCAATCAGGATTTTTACCAGCATAGTCACATCCACAGCATGAGTCTGTATATTGTGTGCATCCTCTGGAGGAATTGTGGGAAAGAACTTCAGTTCTGTGGATCCAGCTTCCCTTATGGTGATAGCATGAGGGGCCATCCACTGTACACAGGCCATGATGTCTGTCATGTTCAAACCTGGAACACAAGAACATACACCATAACTTTACATTTGGTATTAAATCATAATGAAACAGGTAAAATCATGGAAT
The DNA here is from genome assembly GCF_032854445.1 of Liolophura sinensis. Taxonomy (NCBI): domain Eukaryota; kingdom Metazoa; phylum Mollusca; class Polyplacophora; order Chitonida; family Chitonidae; genus Liolophura; species Liolophura sinensis. Next base: position 16,845,607 of record NC_088303.1, on the reverse strand, counting down.
CTATGTTGAGGAATGAGCACAAACCCTTTCTGAAAAGTACAAAATTGTAATTCACACATATTACGAGTATGAAGTGCACTCTTTGCAATAGTTTTTTTTTTTTTTTTTTTTTGAAAATTCAAAACTATACCAAGTGTATCTGATACTGAAATAAAAAACTAAACCAAAACATTTCACAAAAAATCCATTTCCAGAGGAAAATAAACATCATAAAATATTACATTTGGTACTTCATTCTTTCAAGTGCGATATCGTCATTCCCTTCACACAAAATTTCTAAAATCAACAGAAATTTCCAAAGCTTGCAAAATGTGTAACTTAGTTCAGGATTTACCGAAAGTTCTTCATTGAGTGCTTGGTGGACATTACTATGTTTACTAACCTGAGACTGCTAATGCTATGCTCTCTGAAGACATGTGATACAGAGCTGATGCTGCCAAGACGCTGTTTGTAAACTGAACGGAGCCCAGATCCAGCATACAGAGATCGGTCAACTGTGTAAAGAAAACATGATGCTTACTGGACAAGTTTACATGTGACAAGTACAACAGATACAGAGTTGGCTTTATACAAAAATCACAATATACACAAACAGTTTTTGTTTGGATTTGCCTTTGAGGTTTAATATGTTTTCACAAGACAGGCCAGTCCAACTGCCAATATGTATATAAAAAGCTGCCTCACTAAAACCACAGGACAGGCCATCCCAACTACTTACAATACACTGATACAAGGCAAATGTTCTGCTATACTGGCCATATTAAGCAGTTCGCAGTAAAAATTGGATCACAAATATAGCTTCGAACATTACATAAAATTAAATGCTCCCTGAGTTATTGAACAAAATGTTAATCCACACTCCCAGGCAGAAATGAGTCAGTGACAATTTTTAGATACTTTCTCTGTATTTGCTTTGACTCTCAGTTTAATAAAGTTACACACCAGAAATTTACACAAAATGTTATTAAAATGGCATCACAATGACCACCACACAGAAGACAGTAAAATATAAAGTATATAAAACTTACCCTAGCAATCTGAACAAACGCATGTGCGGAGTATTGTGGGAAAACAAATCCATGTTCGCTTTCTGTGATTTGTTCTAAATTGGCCACTTGAAGGTAAACATTTAACCAGGAGTTGACGGTCATGGGAGACAATCCCCACTTTAACGCCTGAAAAGACACAAAAACCACACAAATGTGAGTTAATACTGTACACATTACAGAATTAGAAGTCTTTGAGTTACAAAGTCAGTGGAGAGGAAAACAAAGACATAGATCTCAGCTTTAATAAATCAAGAAAATGTTTTGAAGAGATGGCTTTAATATTTAATTATTTCCCTGATGGTAAACTTAGCAGTCATGATGATTTCAGATGCAATGGCCTCAAGGCTTACATGCATGAATGGCAGTATCAAACAAACTTACTGAAGCAAAGCTATACCTGACCAGGTAGAAAGCTGCTTTAATTGAACTAAACGGACCAGTGGCTAGGTGCACACTTTAGACCACTATGCCAGCTAGTGTGACTGTCACCTGCCACTATGCCAGCAAGCATCACCTGATGTCAAATGTTCAGTTGTGAACCTATCCATTGACTCACCTTTAGCATGACTAGTTCTTGGGTTAGAATCTCATTTTCTGTACAAGCACCATCAGTGACATCAGCAAATTCTGATAATTTAGGAGGGTAAATTTCCTGAAGCAAAAACACAAACACAAAAAATGTTACAAAATGGGAAACAACAAGAGAGGCGGAAGCCAAATATTAGGAGTTTTAACATTAATCTGGCGTTATCAAATGGCAGGTCTCTTTGTGGGAAACCAGTAACTATTTCAACAGGCTTACGGTTCTGACATAGTGAAAGTTTACTTAAGCGACATACAATATGAGGAGACATACAGCCCAGTCATATTAAACAGGACATCTGTTTAAATTATAGAGAAAAAAGAACTCAAAAAAACCTTTATCTGAGACAAACCAGCTAATGCAAAATCATTTACTTCCATCATTGTGGCTTACCTCTAATTTAGCAGCTATTAACAACGCAGTAATTCCTATAAGCTGTAGTTGATGTTTCATGATGTTCCTTTGCGTGGACAGGTACCGATCTATGTAATCAACAGCCAGGTAAAATGTCTCCCTGTGTAACCTGTACACTTCACAGACCTGGAAAATCAAACACAATGTAAAGAATCTTGCACATTCATTTTATATTGCAGTGTGTTTTTACTAAGAGTTCTGCTGTCAAGAATGATGAAATTCTACTCTGCTGTAATAAAAAAAAGAAAAGAAAAAAAAACACACACACACTCCTTTAAAGTGAACATTTGTACTTGAACATTTAATTTCAAAAACTGAAAATGAAATCTCCACTTGATTTTGATTGCTTCTTACCTAGTGATGTAATCTTGCTTTTACTATTACTTTGGATACCTCTTAACAGTTTCGCGTTAACTCTGGTATATTTGCATAATAAAAACTTTCGCACCACAGGTGGTTCAATGCTACTGGAACTATGAACTTACCTCTATTAACCAATCTAGGAGAATGACTCGCATGCGAGGCTGTAAACACGGGTGACGATCAAACATTTGGTGATCTCGGGTATATGCCAGGTCTTTCTTCATCATTAGCTGCCATACTTCTTTTGAGTCGGCCCAGCTGAATTTGGGCAGAGGGGAGAGGCGTGATTTGACTGGGGTGGTGAAGTAGTTCTGAAATCTGAACTGTGAGCCAATGAAGAACTCTTGTGGGGTGGAATGTCCGGTGGAAGAGGGTGGGGTCTGGTCCTTGGTGGGTATGATGGTACATGTTGGAACAGACGTGCTTTCTGAGATGGGAATCCATTGGTTCTGTGAACAGAAAATGTAAATACTCACATCTGATACTTAATCTACAACTTATAACTCAGAACATTTTCTCATATGATCACATGTGTAGATCTGTTCGAGATCTAACGTGACAACCAACTGAATGTTAACAACCAAAGACACCTTCCTGTTTTTCCTTCGCCGATGCAGTTATGCAAGACTTTGCATTTCTGCACACATGCAAATCTTAAGAACCTCTGATATGATTCATATTTTAATGTTTCTGGAAGGAATCTTTAAGACAAGTACTAACACTCAAAGGAAAATTTCCATGACTGCTAGGGGAAGGAAGAATTCCTATTGTTTTGTCCACGTACCTTCCAGTATTTGTCAACGATAATGTATTAGAGTTAACAGACATTGGAACAAAATGTTCCCCACTCTCTGAATGACAGACACCCAAGTTGAGTTCTGTGGCATTTCAACCACTCTTCATGCACAAAATCTTGGAAATAACTAATTATATGAATAAACACATGCAACCATGACCTACTTACTGCAACAGATTCAAACCCTGGATACAGCTGAAATGACTGACCGTCAAAATGGAGAATTAGGCAATGAGCAGGACCTATTGCCATACCAATATACATGTATATCAGCCCTAATAATTTGTTCTAATGGTACCTAAACCTCAAATTATGCATGACTTTTTTGATCCTAAATAGGAAGAGCTCATTCAGTAATTTCCATGTGAGACAGGAACTTTCCAGCACACTGGCAAAATGAAACTACAGGTACAACACCGACATCAAAAATACACAGTCCTGTAACCTTTAAATCTACATATAAAGTGAGATTTACTCTGATCTATTTTTACATCCATGCACCGGGGTGTCCAAGACAGGCTAAACTTGTTGGGCAGATGGGAAGGCCCTGGTGGGAACTAAGCCAGATGGGGGCAAGTTAAGAGACAGGGGATAATGGGTTATGTCAGAGGGCGTGTTGTAAAAACAGTGGCTTCCCTGGGAGAGCCCTAGACAAAAAAACACAACAGAACAAAGGCTGATATAATGTTAAAAGGGGAATAGAGACAACAAGATAGTAGAATGAACTCATACAAATGAATGAAAGTTTCACTGTAAGGCTTTTTAGCTTGACTGCTTTCCTGTGACAGGCTTAAGTAAAGTGATTTAATGTGCCATTTAGCATAACCAAAGGAGTGCTGCAAAGGAGCACATTTACCCCGTAACTATTTATACTGTTCTACCTATTCATTTTCAGGTGATATAACACCGTTAAGCACTCCTGCTCACACAAATGCCCAGCAACTTGTGTAGAAGTGCATGGCATGTTCACTACAGAACCATTCAGGCCATGTCCTTTGCTCTATGCCAAGTACTGAGTGGCAGAATAAGACAAATGGGTTTTTTATCATTAACACTCTTACAGGATTTCAGACTGACTGAACACTCTGGCTTTCTCAAACACAGATTCCAATCTACTTAAAGGGCACTGGAATGTACATTTTCTGGTGGAAAAACTAAATTACACTTGTGTTGAAACACAAAATCAATCAAAATCAAAGTTCATTTTGTATTGAAGTTATGAGAATAAGGATTGTGGATTGAATTAATTACTTTTGAAAATAATGGTATTTGAATCAAAAAAAGGCAAATGGCATGGAAGAAATATTTCAACATTAACTAGTAAGTTACTTTGGATACCCGTACCCGTCTTACCAACCTTATCATATACTACCTCAAAACATTTGAGGAAGAGGGGGCAGTGTGCTTGGCTAGGGACTGAAGTCTAACTTTAAAGATAGTTATCAGGGTGATCAGACAGGCTGAAAAGCTGGACCTACTACAGCCATCTGCTGCCTACAAGGTTGTGCAGTATAAAGTCATTGGAACCATCTGTTAATATCACTATATCACTGTCAGTAAGACTGTCTATCTCCTTGTCCAGATTGTAGCCTAGACAGCCTATGCCACAGCAGCTAATTTCATGAACACTTCACTTTGTGAACCTCTCAAAACAAGTAATTTTACGCAACAGCTAGTACATGCGGTTACCAAAGTATGGGCAAGCCACAGCATATCTTTCTACTCTCTCAAGGGTGGATAGTTTTTAAAAAAAATTATGATCAGACAATTATAAAGCTCTATGACAATAAAATTATAAACCAGATGCTCTTAAATATGAACAATTGACTATCTGAAAAATTAAATATTGGAGTGTTTGTTGTGTAACATACCAGCATATTGGGTACTAATGTGGTGTTTGAAGGAAATTTAGGATGTCCGAGTGAAATTCTCAGCAGAAGGCCAGAGCAACAAGATAGTGATATATTCACAAGATATTGCCAGGTTTGTTAATATGTTGTTATTTTTATTTAACCTGTGCATCTTTAATTTACATTTTTATTATGAGACCATGACCTTAAAATAATGAGTAGTTTAACAGCTCAGATATACTGAGGCCAAGCTCTCAAAACCACATATTTTCTTTTGCTGTTTTCTCTTTATGTTCTCAAAACCTGCTTTATGTACTTCATTTTCTTCCACCGTGTTCTTTTATCTTTAATTTCCCTCAATCTGCACATACACGTACATCAACACAAGGCAGCCAGCCCTATAAAGTACATACTGATCATATTTTTGCATCTACATGTACCTGTATGTTGCTCATAAAATATCTCTCGGCTTAGCTCTCCACTGGAGCTGTGAAATGAGGTCAAGGTATGTGGGTAGACAGCTCTGTTCTGCTCCCCTCTCCCATTGGTTATTGTCATTCACAAAGCTCATGCATGTCTCACTACAAATGTTCAGAAAGGTTTACCAGCCAGTGAGACATGGGTGGTGAAATGGGAGCATGGGAACTCAGTGGCACATTAAAAGGCACTTTTAACATAGGTGTGAATACAGAGTGCAGACTACTTCGGGATTTAAATCTCTACATACCTGAGTAAAACCCGCCCACAAGTCACTCACCAGGGCCATGCAGTTTTGTGGACAAGAAACATTTTTTACGTCATGTAATCAAATGTAAGTGCAATGAAGTCACACCCTTTTAAAAAGCAGGATGACAGGAAAGTACATTTATGCTTCTATGCTGACAAACAAGAGAAAATAAGTGTACACATATAATATAATAAATAGCTGGGGGCCACTTCAAAATTACATGTGTACAGTAGCCCAGGCTGTGTGCTGTTGTTTGGGATTAAGCTATCAAACTTTGCAAAAGTTCCACTCATAAAAACAGAAAATACATTTCACTTGGAAAGATTTTTTTGTGTGCGTGAAATCTGACCAATTTGATTAGTATTGCTTCTGTTTAATCTCATTATTTATTTACATGTCCTTTTGTAAGATCAACATTTTAATAAACACACAAAACAAACAGCTCCTAACAGTAACAATTAAAGGTTCTTTTGAAATTTTGCATCTGAATGGAAGTAACCCGGGGGGAAGAGGTTCCCCCCCCACCATCCCCCCCCCCCCAAGGTTAGCAATACAGTTACAGATGTTTAAAGAACTATCTCATTCATGCAATGCACACAGCTGCAAAGTGGAGTTAAGAATAATGGGTGCAAAAGGAGGGAAATTTCCTGCAGGTGACCAGGATTGTGGGGACAGACCAGCGATAGGAGATCTAACCCCTGGACAATACCCCTTTGCCCTCTAGCTGTGAGTGATTGGGGCTACAGCAGCCCTAGACTGACAGGCACCTCACTTAGCAGAAGAGTGCATGTCAGAGCTGGGGGGAGGAAGAGGATGGCGTGCGTGTTGAATGACCCAAAAATCAGGCAATATCTTAACAATAAAGTGCAGGATAGAAAAAAAAAATTAAATTACCACAAGATGTGATTTGTCACATTCACTACTCCTACCTAATTGTAAGGCGTACTTACATCTTTTATTTATTCATTTTTTTTAAAATTTCATTTGACTATTTCCAATTCATTATATCACATGATGATCATTCAAATTTGTCTTTTTATTAGTGTATGTACATCTGAATATTTCATAACCTAAATTAAATATACCAAAGTGATTTACCCAAAAAGTTCTCAAAAATATAAATATCTATCCAATAAGTAAATTTTCAAATGCACACATACACAAGAGAAAGAAAACTACTTACACTTGAACAAGATAAACATTATTTAGAGAACAGATATTGATTCCTTATGCATTTTAGTTGAGGAACTGTAAGCATTCTTTAACTACCACAGAAGTCAGCCCATAAATACCATCAGGCACAGACAGCACCAAACACCTGTGACTCAGTGGTCAAATCAGGCACCTTTATTGATCTACTAATGGCTGTCAGGTGCTGGCAGCCAGGTTAAGATTCAGCCTTCACTGTCCAGCTTCTTCTCTTTCATGAAGCACATTACAAAATCAGCATAGCAGGCACGTGCCGCTGTTCACAGCAGAGGATTGCAGCTCTCTTATTGGCTACTACCTGTCAGGTTAATTTGCATCCAGGTGAGGCACACAATGCCTGCCCCTGCTGGCACACGACCCCACTATTGTCTACCTCCCCTTCTTCTGGTTTCAGAAGAACTCAGCCTAAAGGACTTTTGTGTTCTTTCCAAGCATTATTACTGTTAAAGATCACAAGTTAAAGGCTGCATGTAAAACTGTATCGTCTCAGAACAAGACTAGCCACCTCAGTTCCTTTCTGGAATTCAACAAAGCCCTTTCACAGAATTAGAATGTTCAGACTTTAAGCTTCACCAACATATGCCAAAAGACTACCAAAAATACTTAAAAAGAAAGAAACAAAGAGGATAAAAAAGAAAAAAGATTAAAGAGGACTCCAGTTTAAAAAAAAAAACATACTTGCATAAAAATATACAACCATTGCCCTCTTTTCAAACCAACTCCATTCAGGTTAGGATATAGCTTTAACATCACCATAGGATATAACACTCTAAATTCAACAGAAATACCTTTACCTAAGCATAGCCTCTGATACTGTTTAAAGTGTACCTATACCACAGCATTCAGCGAAAGAAACAATGAAAAAATCCAGAGGTTACACAGCACTATTTATAATTCATTAGCACAGCATGTTACCCAACAGGTCCACATTTCCTTAATGGTACTGACCATGTCCTAAAGAACAGGTGTTGCTAACATAATAGGGCTGGTAAAACAGGTCTGGGTTATCCTTACTTTACGGTTAGGGCAAACAGAGCTAGCACTTGTGCAACCCAGCAGTTCCACATTTTCACACAACATAAACATCATAGTTTACATTATTTACTTACTAGGTCACTGGATATTTTTAACCTGCCCTAATTCTGCATTCTGCTTTTCTGCATTTTTTATGTCATCTTAAACTTTTTATTTTAATCAACTTTGCAAAATAAATTTGTTTCATCAATAACATCCAATCTGCATGATCTGAACTTTTGCTGCTACTGGATCACATTCATTTCTATTTGAAAATTTAGTCATTTGACACATTAATGAACAATAGACTTACCCTTCATAAAGACTGGATGAATAAAAAAACACCTTCAAATACCAATTCTTATTTTAAAAAAAGCATTATTACATAACAATTTCAACGAAGCCAAACTATTAAAATGAGTTCCTCACAAATTTATTTATTTGATTGGTGTTTTTCGCCGTATTTAAGAATATTCCTCACAAATTTAAATTATGCTATCGTAATAATGACAATGTTTGGAAACTTTAACAATTTTAGATCCTCACTACCAATAATCTTAAGGCTAATCAGAGAAGATTCATAGTTTCCCATCACTGTCCCCACACTGTTTCATCCCCATTATCACAACATTATTTAGTTTTATTCATGGGATTGTTACTAGATAGACAAAATAATGATAATTAAGAATAAAAATTGTTCTGCCTCCTGCACCAATTTTCCAAAATATTCTGAGGGGGAATTGGAATCACGTGTCACTGGCTTAAAGAATTTTACAAAATAATAAAAGATATAAAAATTAAATGAAAGCAACTACACATCTGACCTACTTTTACATAAAATACGACGTTAAACCCCAAGCACTCACTCACATAAAACTATAATTGATCTATAAATTTAAAACAAAAGAAACTGAGCTACCAAGGCAATGCTTGTTCAAACTCTCAAAATAAGAAACATTATTAAGGGCACAGGATAATAAAGTTGACTACCTTAAAGCAAGATAAAAGTATTCTGTGCATTACACATATCTACATACTGACAGGGAAAAAAAGTGACCAAAGTAAAAATTTTCAACATTATCTTAACAGTATCGTTGATAAACTGAAGATTCATGAAACTATAAACCCTTTGGAGAGGGTATAAACTCTAGGGGTCTTCTCAACAAAGGAAACTTTGGGGTTTTAACATGTGACCTCATAAATATTCATATCCTCAAAAAAAAAAAAACATGGCGGATGTTTCACGTCAAAATTCGGTCAAAGTAAAATTCACGAATAACTGTTAAAAACGCAAAATATCAATGAAAAAGTCCGTGTACAGCTTCTTAAGAACTTAAACATGTACCACATTAGTACTAATCAGCCCAACAGATCTCACAACAACTGCGGACTGACTTTCTTCTGGGGACCTGACACAAAGTCCCCAGACGACAGACCTGGGCAAGATGGCGCGAAAGATCCCCTAGATTCCTATAGTAAAATGCCAAAAATAAAGGAAATATGCCACTCACTTGGATTTGAAACTGTTGCCTTCGCTTACATACTTCCATATCTCGATGATCGTCCTGGAATATCATGAGAAGAAATTCTTTATAATTTGTTACCGGCCCATATGTAAGCCCTTATATCAGTTAGCTCAAACTAGCGTCACAGGTTCCTGGATAAATTTAGCGAACAAATTTTAGACATAGCTTTATATGAAAATATGCAAAACTCACACTTACTTCATCAGCTTTCCGTTTTCTGCATGCAATCCGGATGTTCTCTTCATTTTCATTTTCTCTTCCACGCGATTGCAACCTCGCACTGAAAATAATAAAATTGCAAAATGTCACTGAGTGCTTCGGACATACAAAATGTCCACGACGCTTTTGTAAAGCTAGAAAACTTACGAGAAAAATAATTTTACAAAACAGAAATCTTTGATGGCCTTCTTACCTCCTTCTTGACATCCTTTCTGTGTCCCGATGCTTCACAGGCCGACTGCAATCAAAATCACAAAGTTATAACCCTAGCATATACAGGAAACGAGACCTGGTTTTCATTTTTTCATTGCGACGACACCCGATTTTCGGTTCACACACAAACGAGTAAAATCCTCAAAATACTACATGTTGTCTCAACACTAACTCAATGAATACTGGGCTGAAAAGAACACTGCTCCTACTTTCTGAGACGCACTTCATGGAAAACAAGACCACTAGCTGACTAACACCCGCTCCCTAGCGTAACAGCAGGGCGACTGAGCAGCCAGTTCAACATGGACTCCGCTCTACTTTGAGCTTACTTGACACTTAAACGAGAGTAATTATTATCACTGGATATCGCACAGATCTTTAAAAGATTTCCTAACCTATTAGTTTTCAGATGTATCCCACAACATTTGAACGCATTAGGACCGAGGATTTCGATGTAAATTGCCGAAGTACTGAAACACAAAGCCGCCTCCCTCGTAGCTTGGGCCGGACTGAGCGCTATCCCGCCAAAGTCACGACGCATGAAGTCCGCGCATATCAATTCCCGCAAAATATTTCCCTCTTAAATATACATCCCTCGATCTATTTAAATAATAAAACATTCTTTAAATCCGATAATAAAAGCTTTAGAACCTAGGACGACATTTCCTAAAAATCAACGGTTTTTATCTTTTTTACCAACCTAATGAAACTCAGTGAAAGTGAACTGACATGTTCAGAACTTCTTCCGAACGAACATTGCCGAATGTTGATCCCCGTTTGAGGCGCGAAAATGAACATTTTATGAAATTTTAGAGCTATTAATCTGACCCACAAGTGCACAAAAATTATCACTAACCCCTGACATAATCTTTTCTGACTCTTATGCTGTACCGGTGAGACCTACGGCACAACGATAAATAGACTTAAGTTTTCTTACAGTCGCCCAGCTGATGAGTGCATCTCACAAAATGACCTGAAATAAATTTTTGACATTTCTTCACCACGGCCACAAATATTGTCATGCCGCATATCAAACAGAAGCGCATGAATCCCTGAAACAGATGTGTTTGTGTGAAATTTTAGCGGTATGAATTTTAAGTTGTGTGCACCAATTCTTTTGAGACATCGAAACGTAAACATCTGTCCACGCGATCGGCCATGTTGATTTCCGCGAACGCCACAAAGAATTTCATTGGTTGCTTGGGACGCCGCATACCTAGATACAGGGCTTCAGCCAATAAAATGATTTCCCAGGAAATCTATTTCAAGATGGCTGCCTGTCAATTTCTGTTAGGGCGAATATCTCCGGCTGTGATTGCAATGGTTCACGCCCAGGCACTGCCAGGTAATGTCAATCATAGCACCAATCCATGGTGAGCCGATCTATTCTGGGCATGTCACGTTACTTACTTGATCTGTGATGATTGTTTAGTTCGGGCGACGTACGTGTGTGGCCATGTGGCAAGTTACAACATGTGCACCACGGCATGCATGAGTAACAGCATTAAGCTAACTAGATACATGTTTTGGTGACTCGATGTAGCTACCAAGCCACGATGTGTTCCAATATCGGATCTGTCACTCGTGCGTTCCTTCAGATAATAATGCCAAGTCTTAAACTTACCTGGTGCCTGGCAAAATTATCTTCTATAGAGCCCTACTTTTTAATTGTTTTGGGTCCGTCCTGGGACTTGCACAAGAAATAAATTGGACGTCTTGTCTCGTCATGCCTTTATATTTTGATGACATTGTGCTATTTTATCATCAGTTATAATTATCAGTCGTTATCATATATTCATCACAAACAAATGATGTCATATTTGTTTACAAACACCCATGCACATGCATTTGTTATCAGACGTCCAATTAGAAAAATCTGTCCATAGAACAGTTGGAAAATTCATACAAGGTATTGATCATAAACATAAGCATACCAGCATAAAGGTAGTTTAAGAATTAATCTGAACATGACCTGTTTCATTTAACGTTTAAAGCGTTACTGATTCCCACTTTTTAATAGGGATATTTCACATTTGACAGTCGATTTTAGTTTAAGTGGATAGTTGAATCATTACCTACCCACATTGATTACTTTTATGAAGATATTTGAAGCAATAGAAAAGTTAAAGTTTAAGACAACATGTACATTTATAAAACAAACTTAGCTACTTACTTTTTTTGTGTAATGTGGGAAATGTACCAGTCCCCAAATGAAGAATGTCTCAGCATCAAGTATTTTCCAAAGAAATTGGCTGGCACTTTGTGAGAATAGCAGCAAGCATTCTAACATGGGTTATCCCGTTAAAATAAAATTCTTGTTTTCCTATCTTGGTGAAGTATTCAGAATGTACAGGCTCTGATTGGTGGTGGAAAGGCATGTTGAAGTTTGGTAAAAATAGTCAGTGTGCCTCCTGTTTCTGTGTGACTGGTGACAACTACCTATGTCTGTATGCGAGGAGACAAGGCAATGACAATTCATTGGCTGAAGCCACATTGCATAAATTTGATTACCATTTTGCTTGTAGAACAGCTACGGCCAATTTGCATTGGGCTGATTGATTGGCCAGTCCTGACTGGGACAGCTTGTACGAGAACGAACATGTTGCTCTGCGCACTCCACAAGGTGTACACACTGTGAGATCTATAATAGCAAGTGGCAGTGAATGGCTGTTGAGTCGTGTCATTGGATCACTGATAATGTTCATCATGACTAGACATGTTCAGGAATTCCTTCAACATACTTGTTTACAATTGGAGAGTTCTACAGAGCCCAGTATCCAGGTCCCAGTGCTATAAATATGATCAAGCTATAGGTAGAGTACAGGTACAAAGCCTTCAATCCATGAATGTGTTTTCATTTGGAATAGGTGCCAAAACTAGGTGAAATAATTATTGATTCATGTACTCAGGATGAAGTTTGTAATTTCACAATTACAAGCTTAACATTATGCCGACTCATAACATTTCACAATTACAAGCTTGACATTATATCATTCATCGTATCATTTCAGTACATTACCGCATGTAAATGTGTGAAAATTTATGGCTCAGTCATACTGTGACATTTATTTGTGACAAGAAAAAAACATTTTTAAATGTGAAATTTAAGGTTTCTGTTTTTGTGAGCCAGACTTTGGATTTAAACAGATGTGTGCAAATGTTGGTTGGTGAGGTAGTATTGATAGGGTGGTGAGGTAATGTGGTAATGTTGATAGGCAGGTGAGGTAATGTCCATATTGTTGATAGCTTTCTGAGGTAATATTGATAGCTTGGTAAGGTAATGTTGACAGGCCTTAGAGAGGTGATAGGCTTGTGACATAATGTTGACAGGCCTTAGAGAGATGATAGGCTGGTGACGTAATGTTGTTAGGCTGGCCAAGTAATGTCCACAGCCTGGTGAGGTAATGTTGTTACTCTGGTGCAGTATTGTAGATAGGTTGGTGAGGTAACATCGATAGGTTGGCGAGGTAATGTTGATAGGTGATAGTGAGTTAATGTTGATGTGCTGTTGAGGTAATGTTGATAAGCTGGTGAGGTAATGTTGACAGGTTGGTGAGGTAATGTTGATATGTTGCTGAGGTAATGTGGATAGTTTGGTGAGGTAATTTTAATAGGCCATTGTGAGGTAATGCTGATACAAACTCATACACATTTCCTCACCAGCCTCACCTCCGGCAAACTTCTAAGAGAGGTGGTTAAGACTACATTGGTAGTCAGTTAAGATGACATTCATCATTAGAGAGGATCAGTTGATTTAGTAGCTAGACTCTGGTATTCCATGTATAACTATTATACTACCTTGACATAGTATATCTGTTATTAAAATCTGATAGTAGGAGAGAGTACATCTGATGGAACAGCTAGTTCATTTTCAGACTCTGACCTAGATTATACATGAACCTGTTATGATAACAGCCCAGAATTATAAACTTGATTCAAGTCCAATGTCATTGCTTTTACAGGGGCTTGTAATGGGCAAATGAATGTAAACAAGTGGGACACTTCTCAAGGATTTTACATGTAGTCATAAGAGATAAGCTAAAATTAATTATGATCATAAAAGAGCAGGTGTAAATAAATACAGGTTTAAAACTCATGCACATGCAGTGGTTAGAGACATCAAAAGTACCACCCTGTTATCTCAGTGAATTATGTCGCTGTTTATCGTTTGCTGTAGAGGGGCGTCCGTGGCTCATTTGGTTAGCACGCTAGTGTAGCGTAATGACCCAGGAGCCTCTCACTAATGCGATTGCTTTGAGTTCAAGTCAAGCTCATGCTGGCTTTCTCTCTGGCCGTAAGTGGGAAGGTCTGCCAGCAACCTGCGGATGGTCGTGGGTTTTCCCCCAGGATCTGCCCGGTTTCCTTCCACCATAATGCTGGCTGCTGTCGTATAAGTGAAATATTCTTTACGACATAAAACACCAATCAAATAAATAAATAAATATTTGCTGTAGATATTGGAAGATTTATATTTATATATATGAATAGCTCAGAGATATGTTTATGTTTATTATTTGCTTTTTGGAATTGTAC